>NC_090883.1:52573634-52576134 GCF_036669925.1 Montipora capricornis | reverse complement strand
TTGCGATTGTCGAAGCGTTTTAAGGGCCAATTTACACGGTACGATTTTGTCGCATGCGACAACAGCTTACGACAGGCCCACGACATGATATACGATTGTTGTGTACGTCTGCAAAAATGTCGTAGCATTTTAAAACATGTTTTAAAACGCTGCGACAATCGTAAAGTCATGTCGTAGGCCTGTCGTGAGCTTGTCGCATGCGACAAAATCGTATCGTGTAAATCGGCCCTTAGGTCCGATTTACACGGTACGACTTTGTCGGATGCGACAACGGCTTACGACAGGCCCACGACATGATATACGGTTGTTGTGTACGTCTGCAAAAATGTCGTAGCGTTTTCAAACTTGTCTTAAACCGCTGAGACAATCGTATACTCATGTCGTAGGCCTGTCGCATGCGACAAAATCGTATCGTGTAAATCGGCCCGAACGACATTTTTTCTGACCTACACAACAATCGTAAATCATGTCGTAGGCCTGTCGTAAGCCGTTGTCGCATGCGACAAAGTCGTACCGTGTAAATCGGCCCTAACATAAAGTGGTTCTTAATACCTTCAAATACGGAACAAAGTTTGTGTAGTCCTTTGCGTTTCAACCAATCAGCCACGAATGCGGAATCTTTACCTTTGAATGAACCGAATTGGGGAAGTTTGTCTCCGCCATGATTTATCAACCCACGTGGAAAGGTATCGAGGCTAGCGATCAAATTCCCCACCCACTATGAGTGGTGATCAAATGCCCCGCCCCCGGGAAGACTAAGATGATCAACTTCCCTTCCCCCGGGCAGGAAAAAAAATCAAATGCCCAGGTTATGTCCGGGATGGGGGGGGGGGGGGGGGGGGGAAGGAGATGTTGAAGCTTCAATTTGACTGGTACATAAAGACGGGCGAGAGAAGCATCACACGACTACGTCTAGACGAACGAAATCGTTTAGTGCGTCTTGAAGGGAGATTTTTGGCCATAATTATTAATGCTGTGCATGATAAAAAAACTAAGCTTCCTTTAAAAAATTATCAAGTTAAGATGCTGATCATCGCATTTATTAACGTTACGTGAGCAGTAACAAAAGGAAAGCCTGCCGGAATTTTTCAGGCTTTCCTTTCGTTAATAGGTGCAAGTATCGTTAATAGGTGCGATGATCAGCATCTTAACTTGATTTATCTCTCCGCAGTTCAAATATATTTGGCTTTCATAAAACTAACTTTCACCATTCGTCTTAAGACGTCATTTATCTGCAGATACAGATATATTGCCCACTTATGGTCCGCCAGAAACTTTTTCCTGTAGTGAAGGAGGACATTTTCAGGGTGTAGTTAGGAACTTTTTAAAAGTCTTAAACTTTAAAAGAACTTGAAACTTTAAAAAGTCTTAATATTCAGTTACCTTAAATGCTAGCAGTCATCCTTTTTTCTTGGGTAACCCAAGGGAAGCGCGCCGCGTTTCTAGCAGCAAGCCGCTTGCGGGCTACACATTAAAAGTCTACACTTCGCAGGATGTTGCGCGTCTGCGCGTTGGGAGGAGACTCCTCACTTCTCGCATTCTACCTTAAATCTTAAAAAATCCACTTCCCTCTGCAAGATATACAAAATTTCCCGTTTCGGATTTCTTCACAGCATTCTTGCTAAAAGCCTTTTTCAAAAGTTTCCTGGGGCGTGAGTTGGAACCCTTTTGAAGACAATTTGGAGGGGATGACTCTCTGTACTTGTTACATCTCTCCTCAATGACGTCATTTAATTCCCTCTCTTTCTCTTCAGATCAATTGGTCTCAAAAATACCCTTTCGAATTTCTTCAAAACTTGCGTTACTGCTAGCCAGAGATCGAGTCGGCATTGTAAGCAAGCTCTTTAATTTTACTGTGGAGGACGCCTTGGCCTTTAGGGACATAACAGACCACACTAACAACCTTCGAGAGAGCGTGGATCCCATGTTTCAATTAATGAGCCATCGTCGCGTGACAGTGGATCAGTTGGTTCAAGTGTTAAAAGAAATGCAAAGACTTGACGCGATAAGGGTGCTAATTGAAGCTGGCTATCCTGCTGATAACGCTTTAGGTATGTAAAACAGTCATGTATTAAGTCATTCTACCTCTTATGATGCCCCTTCGGTGCGCACACCAGAAACTTACCTTTTCCCTCTCGTCTCAGTTTCTTCCCCGCCCGCGAGCACACGTCCAAAAACTTCATTTCTGGAAACAAAAAAATGGAAAGGGATTTAGCATTGCAATTACGACAAACAGCAAACGTCTGGCTGAAATTTACGTTTTGTTAAAAAACTAAACTTGTTTGATTTTCGCGAATTTTTAGCCTGTTATCGGCAGTGCACAAAGGAACATGGCTAATTTGAACTGGGAACAGGGGGAACAACTTGAGACAAAATATCTTAGAGAACATAAAACCATTTTAGGGATTAAATAAAAAGCTGAGGACAAGTTCGGAAGTAATTTCGGTAACAAGGGAACACAAAAACAATAAACAAACTGCAGTGATAGACATATAACGCA
>NC_090883.1:52566134-52568634 GCF_036669925.1 Montipora capricornis | reverse complement strand
AGTAGAGAGGAAGTCCGGCTCTCTCATGTGCTAAAAGAGTTAGGTATTCCGTGTACCCTTCCCCCGCCTACACATCATTCAAAATTGATGCGTTTAAAGGGAGAAACAGTGGCTTGAGACAACCGGAAGTAAGCTGTTTTCCTATTTCACCTGTCTTCACACTACCACAGTCATATTGTTCAGCATTTTTTCACTTGTTGAGGTGATTAGTTTGAAAATGTAGATATGGGTCGGACCACGTCACTGTTCTGGTATCCGAAACGTTCACTTCAGGCCGTGCTTAATGTGGGTCGCTAAATAGCCAATCCTATCTTTGCCTACTATACCATAGCTACGTTAAGTTGTTTTTAGTGAAAAGTAAGTTTCATATGGAAATTTTACACCCCTGTAGTCACTGTGAAGTGAAGCTGAAATTCCCTGGATTACGTACCGGAAGTCGATACACTGACCAGAATGGAAATAGAAAGTGATAATCGATCCATAGGAGTTGCCCGGGATTTTCCCTTCACGTTGAGTTGCTTTCAACAAAACTATATCAGGCCTAGTAGGTTTCATATAGAGCTCTGATTACGAAAACAGAAGCGTCTCTCCTTAGAGAATCAGGATTTTTTCAACAACGCTCAAGTTTGAAGAAAGGAGCAATTGCTTGTAAGTACTGAATTTTAATCTTGTATCATTCGTCTTCACATGGTGTTTCCAATAGCAGTTATAACAATGTTAAAATCAAATAGATAAGCTATAGCTTTAGTCCACATGCTGCACGGAATTTAGAGACATATTCTGATTTCTAGTTCTCGTCTGAAGGGCTTCTGTAATTTGCAAAAACAAATTAAATATTTTCGTTTTGCTCGTTCATAAATGAACTGTATAAATTAATTTCGAACACATGATAATTTCGGTTCCCAGTGGTTGAATCTGTCAGTTCGGAACTGAGAGATCACGAAAGTGAAAGCTCAGTAGAGGCTATAAACGAAAGACAGTCGGCCAGATCAGTAAAATCGGTTTGGCGTTGTATAATTCAGAAGTAATGTAAATTGGTTATCGAGGCGCAGAAGCAGTTGAAAATCTCCGCTCTCATTGCATTCGTTAGCATTGGAGCTGATTGGAGCAAGAATTTTCTCTTTTAGTGATTCACAAATAATTTGTATCAAAAACTGATCCACTTCAAGATGACAGAAAAGAGAGAGCATACTTGTCTTCCCGCTTTTACATCAGCTTGATAACGAAAGCGAAGTTCAATTTTTTATATTACGCATTCGGAAAAAAACCGGAACTAGATTTGGGCTTTTTATGGCAACATTTTAAAACTCAAAATTACTTCGTTACTGTGATTCGAACCGTGGATTTTCGTAATTTTAACTTTAAGCACTTTTTGTCTTCACTAATTCTGCTGATTTCAGAAGGCAACCCGCACGTTGCCGACCGTTGAACGATCCCGAATGGTCCAAAATAAC
This sequence comes from Montipora capricornis, assembly GCF_036669925.1. Lineage (NCBI taxonomy): Eukaryota > Metazoa > Cnidaria > Anthozoa > Scleractinia > Acroporidae > Montipora > Montipora capricornis. Next base: position 52,567,180 of record NC_090883.1, on the reverse strand, counting down.
TCTTCCTTCCGACTTTCTCAAGATTTTCACGCGTCAATACCTGGCTTCTGAGAAATCTCATTTTTCTAGAAACAAATCTCTCAAGTGTGTCAGTGTCTGCGGCAGGAGGGTAGGTCAAGAATCCGAAAACTCTTCAAGCGATTTGAAGGGACAATATATGATGCTTGCAAAATTGAGGGATTCGAACCCATTTCCTCTGAGATGCTGGTACAGGTATCAAGCTATAAACTGGGAACTAGTTATTTTGAGAGTTCTTAAAGGGGCTAGGTCACGCTATTTTAGTTAATTTTGTTTAATTTTGTTAATTATGAGCTCTAAACGTCAAATTAATGGGCAGAGCAAGAGTCTTTCATTTGCAAAATTACGGCAACATAACAACTGAGAATGATTTTCAAGCTTTGTAAATGACATTTTGATATAGACTGATATAAATTTGAAAAAAGGTGGGCCGACGTTTTTCAAATTTACCCAAATTCAATCCATTTCAATCCTCTCCAGGTTTGTCCATCCATGTCCCTTCTTGGCTTCCCTGTGTTTTGTTAGAGTTCTTCTATAGTTTTGAACAGCTATTTTGATATTTTAGTTAATTCTATGACCATTCGATCAGTGCTGAATATACCTAAAAGAGCGTGACCTAGCCCCTTTAACTAAACTTGCTTTTAAAACCGCTAAAAGGGATAATGCAAAAGAACCCGTGTGTTGCGGAACCCTTCCCCCTTCCTCAACTACTTTGAAGGAAAGGACCAAAACTTAACCCTTATCGCCTCCCATAAAAGCAACATAATCGCGCCTTAATAACCCGCACGGAATGTAGTGCCCATATACTGTGAAGGACAAAAATATTCAACAGGTTAGTCAGATACACTCTTTCTTTTTGAACAGAAAATATTGTTTTTCCGGCCCAGGCTGAATATTCCTATTTTTCTGCCGATTTTAGCCTGAAAATATTCTTGTAATATTCTTGATTATAGCTTATGAAATTTTCGTTTAAGGATGTATTGGGGTATCAATTACAAGTGTTTGGTGTCCAGATCTGTATCGCATTA
>NC_090883.1:52553634-52561134 GCF_036669925.1 Montipora capricornis | reverse complement strand
GTTCTGATTGGACGGCATAATGCATTCGTGGCAATTCGAACGTCTACAAATAAAAAGCTACGGACAAAGGTTGTCTCCAAGGGTTTATATGGCAGATTGAGGCTCTGGGTGATGGGCTCCTGACAAATTCGATTAAGTCCGCTAAGCAATGGGCCTTAATCACACGGTGGCCATATTGAGTCCCGACAGGAACCCATGACCCGGAGCCTACAGCTCCCATACTGGGCCTATGTAACGGCATTTTTACAGACCGATCTATTTTTAGACTATCTTTTCCGGAAAAAAAAAACAAAGGCAGTTCTGGTTCGGTGACCCTATGACGTCAGCTTAATGTCTTGTAATTGGTCATCGGGCTCCTGTGGGAGTCTCATTCGCGGGAAATTCAATCTAAAAATAAATCGGTCTGTCAAAACGCCGTGACACGAACACAGTAGAGTTGTAGGCTCCGGGTCATGGGTTCCTGGTCCCAAGGGATTGAAGACTTTTATTTTTCCCCACCGAAACTCGTTCCCAAACATTTCATCTCGAGGCTCAGAGTACGAAAGCTATTGTCTATGGCCAATATGGCCGCCGCGCAAATAAGGCCCATACAAGCGGCTCTTTTCCGCAGTTCCATAAAATTTCAGTACTTTTGCTGTTTCCCTAGACCTTTGGTGTCGGCTGATCCCTTCCTGCCATCGTGCCAGCGAGCACTTCGTGTGATAGTAAACATATGAAATACCTTATATATTTGAATTGTTAGCTTACATATTTGAATTGTGGGTATGTCAATCCAAGTAAAAGCGACCTTTGCACTTTGAAAAGCAACTTGACACTGAGTTGCAGAAAAGCCTGAAAAAATCCAGGGGCCCGTTTCTCTAAAGTTCCGAAACTTTACGAGCCGTTTTCGGGTGTAACAGTTCCCTTTGTATCTCATGAACGGAGACAAACTTCACCGTTATAGACCTTATTCATAAATGGCGGTCACATTTATAATTCTTTTGTCCACGTGCAAATTAGCCTACCAAGCCTCATTTTAGAGTAAGAAATTTTTTCAATTCACTGTATGGTATCGAGGCTTGGTAGGCTAATTTGCACTTCGACAAAAGAATTATAAATTGACCGCCATTTATGAATAAGGTCTATTTTTCTATTTGTTACCTTGAAAACACGTTAAAAAAACTCGGCTTTCCAAAACAAGCTGTTGGCAGTTTCACAATGGCTTCTCGGGCCCGAAGTGTTTTCGGAACTTTCGAGAAACGGGCCCCAGACGTACAATTGAAATGGACTCGAACCCATGACCACGTGATTGCGCTGCATTTGCAGTGTTGCTCTACCATCTGAGCTATCAAGTCATCTGGATGCTGGTTACTTGCAAGTTCGTATGAAATAACAGAACAGTTGATGAATGTGTGATAGAGAAATAGAAGCTATTACACGGTGGCGAGAAGATACGAATTTTACGTTTGAGTGGCAAGAACAATCTCTCACGAGTAAGCGTAGCGAATGAGTGAGATATTTTTCTTTCCACGAGAGATTGAAAAGAAGGCTTTAATAGCCCACTTTCGATGTATTAAAAGTCAGTCCTAAACAAAAGGTATCATCTCGACGCTCTGGGGAAGAAACTCATCCACTACTTGCACAATCCCATAATACACCTCTATTGCCCCCAAAGACTTTTTGCAATTTCTCCTGGGACATGAAACTGTCCTCAGAGAAGTTGAAAACAATGCCTATGCAGATTTATGCAAATCCTTATATTAATTCCCCAGAGCCGTCCGTCGACATGATGTCTTTTGTTTAGGACTGAATTTTAATATATCGAAAGTGGGCTATTGAATAATTGGTATTAAAGCAAAAAAAAGGCTGGCGAAAAAGGCGGAAATCGTGACGTCGTTGCTTGATATGAGCATGCGTGTTACATGCGGAAAATTCGCCACTCGGTTCAGGGATGTAGTGGTCGTATTGATTCTACGAGTGTTCTAGTTCCCGGTAAAACACTCCCGTCCATATAATAACGTATGAAATTTCATATGTTTAATCTTCGGGTTGTGTCAATCTCAAGCTTCTCTGACTGCTTCACAAGCTGCAGTGATCACTTTCGCTCAGGTTCTTTCACGGTTTTGTTACCTAAATTTGTCATAATTGCATTTATGTTTAGATCAGAAGTTGAAATACATCCCGCCTTCGATTTTAAATGAAGTTGTTATGTCCCTAAACAACCAGAGTCCCCTGGGTAATGACTGGAGAGAATTAGCGGGTATGATGCTGATACCCCATGAGACGATAATGAACTTGGACCATCACGGACCAGAGGGCAGGATGGATGGTGTGTTGAGGGTTATGCACCACAGAAAAGTCACGGTTGGAGACTTCGTGCAAATGCTACAGACAATACAAAGACCGGATGTCATTGAGATTTTCACCAAAGCAGGATATGAAGGTGCTGCTTCTTGCAGTGTCCAGAACGGTATGGGACTAACGACATTGACTAAGAATTTTTAAGGTGTCCATGAAGTAACTGCAGCTGTTCGCCTGTAGCTTATTCTAATAGCGAGGACTGTATTGGAAGAATACTCTTGGTTGTAAATGCTTGTTTTCTTTAAGTAATTTGTACTTCTCCTTCTTCTATTGTAAAATGAAAGATTTGAGGCCTTGTTCGAAAATGCTAATCATCACACGTAATGCAAATTCACGAAACAGCCCAAAAAATTCAAACTTTCCAGATAAAGCCTAGCTCTTGATAACCTTCAATTTCATTGGACAAATACAAGATGCAGCTTCATTGCTTCTACGGCCTAGGATCCCTCGTTTCCGTGTATTCATTTGTCTTCCTGGTTTTGTTAGTCAGTCCCTTAATTAAAATATTTTAATAATAATCTCCTCGATAAGCTGTCGTAAATAAATAAATAAATAAATAAATAAAACATAGCGCTGAACAGAGTGTCCCCCAAATTGATTTTTAGTTAAATGAATCGACTATTTAGTATTTACTGTTCAACCCTAGAACACAGGTAGATCCTCTTTTTTTTCCCTTTAACTGGCCTTGGAAATGTAGCAGGGTAGATTACAAAGTATTTCAAGCTCCACAACAGGAAGTATGTGCACGCTTTGAGGACCTATTTTGCTTGCCCCCGGGAACATTAAGGCGGATACACACGAGCTAGGGGTGTTGCTCCCGGGGCGGGCATGCTCTAGGGTCATTTTGCGCGTCGACCAGTACACACGACGGAAACAAGCTGCGGGAGCTTACTCCATATTATAGGACTCACGAGGGAGCGAACAAGCGAAATTAAGAATATTACTTTGGCATGGATCTAATTCAAAAAAGGAAAATTGATTATTTTGATCCTTGGAGAAGAAGTGTGTGCCACCTGCTTTTGATATTTGTGATGGACTTTTTAGATAATTTGGCCAGTATTAGTGTAAACACTTTCTTCGTTCCGGCTTTACTTCCATAGTCTTTCTATGAATTTTGTCATTTAACTGGTTTGTCTCTGTACAAGTCTATTTCAAGTCTTATTTTGTTGACACTTCAAGAAGCTCCTGTGTTTTTTCAAGCATCCAATTTGCTTTAATTTCCAGGAGCGCTCCAGTTGCAGACCTGTCAGACACCATTTTGAAATTTAAGCTCTAGTAGAACATTGGGTAATCTGATTGGTCAATGTTACATTTGCCGTATTAATCCACACGCAGGGAAAAAAAGTATTAATACACGCGAGGAAACATTTGAAAATTCTGCTCCCAAGGATGAAGATTTCTCTTGAAATGGTTGGTACATACGGATGAGCTTTGCTCCAGAAGCATGCCCCTGGGGAAGCAAAATCCCCGTGTGTATCGTCCTTTAGGGAATTTAAGAAACCACCGAAGGCTACGGCAACGTCGACGCCAGAGAGCAATAGGGAGTTTAAGATCTGCGACGCGACGGTAACGAAATCGTCATTTACAATTGAAAGTTCTGGTTTATTAATCTTTTTCGTCATTATGTGGGCTTGTCTAACTTCTCAAAACTAGTGTAACTTTCCAGGAACTGAATATATTGGGAGGTGCGGTATTGAGTCTACGACAGAAAATTCAAATTCGCTGCGTTTTGTTCACGTTCTCCGTAAAAACTTGAGAATTGGTCATTTCACGTCGCAGATTTGCCCATAGTTAATCGAGGGACTGGTTATGAAACCTTAGAACTTTCAAAAGCGAGAACAATGTTATTGCAATCGATGTTGAATTGAACGTGACCCTGCACAATCTTTTGTTTTCGCTTCAAGCGGGTTTGCAAATTAGTTGCCCATAATTTAATCGAAGGATTTGATTGGTTATCTTCTCGAAAAAAAGGTGTGTTTTGTGCAGGGTCAAGGCCAAAAATACGGACAAAAAGATGAAACAAAGGAACTTGTTCAGTTTCATAACCATCTCCATGAATTAACTATGATTTGTCGAAAACGAGAAAGTAATCGTTTTTGCTCATGAAATATGCAAAATTTGTGACGTTTTCGTTGCCGTCGCGTCATAGATCTTAAACTCCCCAATAACTTTAATGGGAGGTTTTCACGTGACGTCATCGCCACCATGTTGGTGGACGAAAACAAAATATCTCTCATTTGCTCAGTTTGTTCGTCCACCAGAAGTCGTACATTTCTCTATTGTTATTGGTGTCTCTAGAGGTTGCTTGAAAACGTCCTATTGGCTAAAAGAGGAAAATTAATCATGGTACACGTGCGGCATGTATTTTTGTACATTTCTTTGGCGTGTAATTTGCAAAGTAACAAGGTGGAATCACCAACTTTATGGCTATGTTTGGTGGGCGATATAAGCATACAAAACTGAATCGTTCATTCTTTATTATTATTTCAAAACCAGCGGCACCAACCCAGTTTAAGGATACTTCACCCACATTATGAAACGCGAAGATGATGGGATCACTACACCAATCTTTTAATTAATACAAGAAATATTGTAATTTTGGGATTCTAACTGTAGATAATCTTAGGTTTGATCTTAGCGACACTATGTACTGTCCAGGGTAAAAGCACAACGAAATACAAATTATACCTTACATGATACTGTACACTCGAAATTGCCTCTTACAACTGTGAAATAAATGGCGTTTTAATTTGATTCAAAAACAGATAATGAAGAGATTATTGTGCGCTTACAATCAGAAAAAGGCACTCACCCCGGTAGTTATGACCAGGATTGACGGGTAATGGGCAAAATCTAAAATATGAATTTGATTTGTGTGATGACAATTTGAAACAAGCTTTTTCTCTGCCCCACTCTACCGTTTTTGAAACTTATGTACAGACTTTCAGTATAAAGTTTTAAATTTCATACTCTATACAAACTCGCGAAATTCTCAGAGAAAGGGTAAAGTTATTTCTTGACGTGACGTTTTTTGTTGCCGCAGACGTCGTCGTTGATTCTTAAGGACTTTCGCGCTCAAAATGTTCCCACGTACAGATTTTTTTTAAACTTGCCACGCAAAAAGGCAATGATCTACTTTTTCCAAAAAGGCAAAAAAAATGGGGGGTCACCGTGCTCGTTTTCGAGATCATGAGGTGCATTTTTAGAAGATTGCGTTACTTTAAGACGATCTTAGCTTACAACTGTCAGCAATAAAAAAGCTACATGAGTGAAATTTAGATCAGGTAAACGTACTCAGTTCAACATAACTAATATAACTAAATTAACCTTTGCAACTGATGTCTTTTTCTGAGGTGAAATAGACCTTGAAAAACGATACATATTAGTCTAAGAAAGGAAACATCGTTGGCACGAGAGCATAAAAGGCCAAATATTTCTAACTTCTCACGTACAGATTTTTTTTTTTTTTTGTTAAAATGGACAAAATCAAGAAAGAAAGTGATCTACGGAAAGAAAAATAGGGGTTATTGAGCATTCAAGAGAGTAAAATCGCTGCGAAGTTCTCAAAGCGATTGTCTATTCGCACTGTCACGCCATTGCGTGACATTTCCGAGAAGACCTGGGTCCACAGCTATCCCATGATGGCACATTCTTTCATGTTCCATTCTTGTGGAAGATTTTTGCGCCTTTAGAATCATGTTTACCTGCGTGGTCCACAATGCATGACGTGTGCGTGACATGTGCGAAAAGATGCGCAGTAGCAATGGGCGCGAACGTCCTTAAGCTCCCTTTTCAGTGTAACAGTGTATTTATGACCGAAGCCCTCTCTAGGAGTTACAGTCTGAGAGAACTCGCGTACAAGATATGGGGTCCGATGGTTTGGGGGTGCAGTGGTGAGAGCACCACCCCCCCTCCCCTCCCTACCAATGTGGCCAGGTTTTGATTCTCAGACTTGGCGTCATTTAACAAATCGAAAGTGGTTCAGCGTTGTCTGTACTCTTATCGATAACGATATTCGTCATCATAGTGGTCAAAATGTTGTGGACTCACGAGGCGAACCACTTTCTATTTGTTTTTTAACACAAAATTCAACGCCAAAAAAAGTGTTTATTTCAGAGCGTGACCAAAATCATTACAGAAAGAAAGAGAAAGCGTTGTCTATAATGTTTCTCGCAATATGGTTGGCTTATTTCCCAAAATGAGAGTACCTGATTGGCTATTACATTGCGTGACAAATTGACGCGATCATGATGCGAGCAGCGTTGAGCAGCGTTGTCTAGAGACTCTTATCGACAACGGCAAATTAGCCAATCAGATTGCGAGATTACAAGCAATTGTGGTAGAAATGTGGGTTGAATTTTTCGGTTCTGTACTCTCCACAGAGAGCTTTTTCTCTGGCTACTCCGGTTTTCCCCTCTCCTTTAAAAACCAACATTTGATTCGATTTGCGTTACTTTCTTGATTTCAGTTGATAGTGTCCTCAATTAGTGCTCCAGCGACAGAAGACTTGACACTTAAATAATTTAAGTTCCTTTCCTTTTTAGTTTGCATTGGCCACAAAATAATCAATGTTGTATTTTAACGTATTGCTCTTTGTTGTTGTTTTGTTTTTAAGAGGAAAATAATCCGGAAACAGATGCTTTTATAAGCACCCACGGCGCTGAAGCTGATTTATCAGAGGAGGTAACCGAAAAGATGTTTGATCCAGAAAATGATGGCCAAACCGATTATTTCACTAATGCTTCAAGAGACTCTCCACGCTGCATGGAAGACGCAAAAAGTGATATAGACAAAGAGATGACAATCCCCAATGAGCGATGGGAATATGGAGCGACGCACAAGGAACTGGCTGCGGCCCGCGAAGTCGGTGCGTCAGAGACAAGCAATGGTTTCCAGACCTCAGAGGATAATACCAATTCCACTGACTTTATCGTCTTTGACGATATGTGTCGATTACATTGAATTCGAAGCGTGCGGTGGTGAAAACTTGAGGCCTGATTACAGGCATTATGCACCTTTTTTTTTTTTTTTTTTTTTTTTTTTCATGAAACCAGTTTGATCATTATTAACAAGCTTTGGCAGTACTTTCTTAATTCGACTAGCAATACATTTAGTGGCTATTTTATAATCACAATTTAGAAGAGTAATTGGCCGCCAGTT
>NC_090883.1:52538634-52548634 GCF_036669925.1 Montipora capricornis | reverse complement strand
AACGTTTAGCATTTCAGTTGGTGTATGATAATTGCAGACTGCCTACTAAGCTGAGCATTTAACCCTAAATACTAAAAATAATAAATAGTTATTATTGTCTTTGATAGCATCAGAGACAACAATCCATAATAATAATAATAATAATCTTAAAATGATTTCTCTAGTTGCATACTCCATGAAATTACAGACAGATATCCAGATATGTTAAAATGGGGAGTGTTCTAAAAAACTTAAACCAGTTTTAAAAATTCAAGGAGGCTCGAAAGGGTTTTTAGCTGCGCGCGCGCGTAACCTACACACGTCATAACTAAGAAACACACGTCAGCTGAATGAATCAAATTTCTATCAAAAGTATCGCGCGTAAAACACTGGAAGTGAAAATACGGCGTAAAATCGTGCGAACCGGAAATAAAACCTGCGCAAAAAATGTCTTTATCTCGAAATTTTGCTCGGTGATTTATCTTGATTTTTTTGCATGCACGTGTCATTCACGATGGCACTTCAAATAAAAAAAGTTTCGGGAAAGTTATCTAGTACAATTTTCTGTGAAGTATAAAACGCCCTTTTCGACATATCTTAAATTCTATTAGATGACTTTTTCTCATACTCGCTAAGAAGTTAAAGAATTTCGGGAGATTTCCAACAAAGAAATAAAACGGTAGGTCATCGACTTAGTTTTTCAGATACTTTTCAAAAACTAAAATGTAAAGAATATTTTTGTGGACCTAACGTGTTGTCATGGTAACCGATATGACCTCATACGTGCCCTTTAAGTGTTACCCAACAATAGAGTTGCAAAGATATTTATAGTCAAGTTGCCTACACTATGAAATATCTTTATTTGGTATCTTTCATCGTTTCACAAACACTATAGCAACGAAAATCCCTTTCAAGCCTCCTTAAACTGCTTTGAAAAAAGCCCGGAACTTTTTAAACAAAATTAAACCATAACATGTATAATATAATTGTACTGTGATTGTAGTCGTCTTGTATGTGAATGTCATGGCTATATAGACGTGATCGTGAACCAAGATGTGTACTAGTGAAGAAGTTAAAACGTCTCTGTCGGAAGAGCAGAAAACTACAGAGGTATGTATGGCGCCGTTTTAGGAAAGATACACCAAATTCATCGAAAGTTCATCTTGGTAGACCAAAGCTAAGTAAATGCAAAAAAAGTGTCAGGTTTGTGGAGAAAATGGGAAGAAAAGCAATTTTACAACAAGAAAAGTTAGATCTTTACTGATATATGTTTACAATCCAGGGACATATCAACATCGAAAGAAATATCTCAGATACTTGAGGAGGGTGTCGTGTGGTTTCCAGTATAGTGAGTATAAGAAATTTAGCTCATAAAGGTAATTGTACAAAGCTTTGTAATGATATAGAGAAAAAACCGGGACCTGTTATGCACTATGTTGATCATACTAAAACAATATTTGAAAAAGTACCATATAGCGATATTTCTTGTTTACAAACATTGATGTCGCATTTCTTTTGATATTCAAATTTGCCAACCACGGAACAAAAGAAGTTATTGTTTCAACAGCCAATTAGCATATTAATTTGGTTGGCATATGAATAACAATGAGTGACGTCACGAGAAACATGTAAGTGCTACACGGCCAACGTTGGCAAAAACGTAATCCTTCGTTGTACTTGTACATGTTCATTGTCGTGACTTTAACATCTTCAGTTCCCACAGCCTACTCCCGTCTGACCTTGTTGTGGGTTCATTTCCCACCCTGGTCAGAGTTTTTCTGTCCTTGTGCGGGCCAATTCCATCAGTAGGGCTAACGTTCACATGGTTCATATGGGGTAGAAACCTAGCACTTGACATAACTCTCTAATCGGTTAAGTCTGTTCAAATATAAGTGCTACACGACCAACGTTTGCAAAAACGTAATCCTTCCTTTCTCTTCGTAACCTACCAGAAATCATGCCACTAGACCAACAGGCCGAAAACATTTTTGTAGTGGCTGGACAGTACGCAATTCACTGTCACACTCCATGCGAAAGAAAAGAAATAACCGAGTGCCTTGGTCCATGTCAGGCTCAAACTCATGCTTTACCAACTGAGCTAATATACCAGGTGGACTCACAGAATGGTGTGGTTTGTGATTTCAAAACGCATCCAGCACAGTACAAGTTAATTTTCATTTAAGTTTTGACTAAATCTTACGTGGTCGGTACAAATCATTGCCTTGATGCCTTTCACGTAAAGAGATATTAAATTTTATAAAAAATTCCTTTGATATTTAAATTTTGCCAACTTCTGAAGAAAAGGACCGTTGTTTCGACAGGCAATAGATCTGTGGGTGGCACATCAATGATAATAGGTGACGTAACGGTGAGTATGGCTATACACATGTACAAAGGATTTGTAAACTCTCAAGATGCTGACGATGCACGGATGTTTATAAATTCATGAGCCTATTGTAAGGTCTGTTGCCAGATAATGGTGGATTGTTATCCAGTTGGTTGTGTGGAGACTGGATATGCTGAAAACACAACGTGCAGTTGGAAGCCCTGTGCCTTTGGCAAACTTCGTCACCAGGTCATTTTCTCTTTCTTCCTAATGTCTGAACAGAGTTGCCTTGCAAGATTTGAGATCCTTCGCTTTGAAGGAAGGAACTAGTCGCATAAGTCAAAATCAACCCCCCTCTCTCTCCCCGGCGTGACAGGCGGGGATACTACCCACTATACTACCGAGGAAATGCACGTGTCTTACCAAGGCTTAAAAGGCGTGTTGAGTTGGAAACACGAATCGCGAACATGCTCGCAAAAATATTCATGATGGAATCACGGAACTGCGGCCGCCATGAGTGGCACACTGGATGGCAATGTGTGAGTGATGCGGTTGGTCATTTAGGCACATATTTTACGCAAGTGTGGCTTTAAATCTTTGTTTCTTCTAGTAGCGTTTCTTGTTTGCCGGAATCGAAATTGAAACGTTGAACTCGCGAAACGAGGTGCATGAATTACTAGCATATGTATCATGGCGATCTTCAGTGATCCTTTAACGAAGAGTGGGTGCAATGGGGAATTAGCTCAAACGGTAGAGCGCCCGCTTAGCATGCGGAAGGTACCGGGATCAATGCCCGGATTCTCCAGGGGGGATGAAGTTTGGCCAATGTTCCGAAGTTCAAACAATGTGAAGTTGACTTTTTCTTGGGCATGGCACAACCATGCTGGTCTTGTGAATAACAATCGGAAATTTAAAGTTAACGACAAAACGTTTGAGATTACGAGACATGTTTCGACAGAAACTTCTGTCATCTTCAGTTGAAAAGTCGTTGAGTTTGTTAACGAAGCCATTATGGAGCTTTTACATTCGGGTAGTTATGGAACTAAACAAGCCACCTGATGTTGTCAATCCTTTGAGTCTGTCCATCCACCCCAACGGTAAAAAGAGGTTAATTCTTGATCTCTGCTACATCAACACTTTTCTTAAACATGGAGTCAAGTACGAAGATTGGAGATTGCCTTTTCCTATTTCCAAAAGGGTTCTTTTATGATAACTCTTGATCTTAGAAGCGGGTACCACCATATTGAAATTCATCCAGATCATCTGAAGTTTTTGGGGTTTTCATGGGAGTTTCCACGGGAGGTGTCCATCCGATATTTTGTTTACATTTCTTCCTTTGGTCTGTCTTCTGCACCTTACATTTTTACTAAATGTCTTAAGCCGCTTGAGAAGTATGGGCGGTTCAACGGTGTAAATATTGCTTTATTTCTTGATGATGGCTGGACCGTTTCACCTGTGCGGTCCGAGCTACTAATATTTGGTCTGATTTAAGGAAGTCAGGGTTTATCACCAATGATGAGAAGTCTCAAATGTTGTCAGAGTCAAGTTCTCGAATGGTTGGGGATTATATGGAACACCTTTTAATGGCATCCTACCATTTCTGAGCGACGGGTAAAATAGTATCGCTAAATCTGTTAAGATTCTCTTGAGTAATCGTTTTGGTATCAGCACGGGAGTTGGCCTCACTCGTGGGCAGGATTAAGAGCGTAGAAGAAGTTCTACATGGATGGAGTTATCTCCCATTTTGTTCGCTTTACATTCGTTTTCTACCCTTATTGTTGGCTCTTACGTAAAGTGGTTTTCTGATAGTCAAGTGCATTTAAAATCATACCAGTGGAAAGTATGAGAAATGATTTACATGCTATTGCTCTGGAGAATTTTCAGCTAGATGCACCAATAATGGTATACAGTTACAAGTCCAGTGGATCCCTCGCACTGAAATTTAGAGAGCTGATTATATTAGTCGAATAATCTATATAAACGATTGGCAGATTTCAGCCAATTGTTTCATGTCTTTTAGAGGAAAGCTTGAAGGGTTCATTCGGTGGAATGTTTTGCTATTCATTATTTGCATATTTCTAGGGCCATTTCCATTATAGTCGTGCCCTTTTGGCCGTCGTCTTATTTCTAGAACATTTTCTAGATTTGTGGTAGATTGTAATTGTTTTCGTGCTGCTGCTTTGGAGCAGGGGCGTAACACCAATTCGTTGTTGGGTAGTGATAGGTTCACTGGGTTGATTTTGGCTGTTCGTATGAAGATTCGAAGTCTCTATAGCTTTATTTACATGGGACGCTTGGTCATGTATTTTTCAGTGGATAAGAGGCACTGGCCTGAGTTTGGTATTGTCACAATATTTTTTGTGGATAAGAGGCACTGGCCTACATGGTATTATTACAATGTTTTTATGGAAGCGATTTGTCATGTTCGGGCCGAAGTATTTTTTGCAGCGTGTGATTATTTTGGCGGTTCATATTTTCTGTTATTTCGTTGTTTTTCTCGTTACACTAAGATGTTTGTCTCAGACCACCGTTGGAGGTGCTTACCGCTTAGTGTAAAGCCAGAACTAGGAGAGCTATTTCGACATTACTGAAGTCTAAGGCGGATTTTACAACGAAGAGATATACCGGTAAGAACGATTTTGAAGTTTATTGAATAATGTGATTTTTCCGGGGTTCGATCGGTGCCTCCTTTTCCTGTTAGTTTATGGTTGCTTATCTTTTCAAGGTTTATAAGAGTTCTAGCTCATATGCCTCTTTACTTATGACTCACGCAGCTCTTAAGTGTTTCAGTTGTTTGGCGTAAGTAACGGCGCCAATCCGTTGGATAGTTCTATTTGTCATAATTTGTTGGAGGCTGCTGGGCGTGATAAGCCAGTTAGTGTTTTAAAAAGGCGCCTATATCTGCTGAGATTATTAAGAGTATCATTGTTAACTTTGCTGTTCCTTCTGCTAATTAATCTTAACGACATACGCGTTGCCTGTATCTCTCGTTAGGCTTTGCGGGGTTTTTCCGTATGATGAACTTCGTAACATCGTGCCCGCGCATCTTGAATTTTTTCCTGATCATCTTGCAGTCTTTGTTCCCAGGGCTAAAAATGACATTTATCGCGAAAGTAATTGTTTATGATTAAGAGGTTAGCTAGCCAGTATTTCCCAGTTGCGCTTTTGAAAAGGTATGATATTTCCATGTGTAATATTGAACTTTCCAGTTCAGTTGCTCTTTTTCGTCCAGTAAGATTACTTAAGTCCACCAATTCTTTCAAGTTATGCAGTTAAATTATCATATACCAGATGTAGGGAAATCTTTAAAGAGTGCCTTAAGGAAATAGGGGTGGATCATAAATTGTACGGTCCTCATAGTTTAAGGTCTGGTGGAGCCACCTCTGCCGGTAGTTATAATCCTTATCTTTCACAAAGGGTACTCATAGCTTCACGGACAGTAGAAGTCCGATACTGCGAAAGATATGTATATTCTCGAAGATGTTTCTAAGCGTTTACAAGTAACTAGTCAGCTTGGATTGTAAATTACCATTTATTTACTTCGATTCAGTTTGTTCTTATGAGCCACCGGTGGCTCAGTTGGTTGAGCACGCGCGCGTTTGGACCCTTTCGATATCGTCACTAAGATACGCGGGTAACGCATGATAATATCTGCGCGCTGTATTTCCAGAACAGGTCGTTTAGTTGTGCAATAGAAATTAACTATATCTTCCTCCGAAACTCGGGCTCTCCTTAGGAGGACGAGAAAGTATAGGTGTTTATTTGCTTTTTTGATGGATTCATTTACGTGGTTATTCCACATAAGATTACAAGAAATTGTCACGCCTAGGATCTTAGCCTTGTCTACAGTCTCTAATTCCTTGCCATCAACCATCAGAGGGATGAAATGGTGTTTGTGTCTTTTGAAGTCGATGACCATGACTTTGCATTTCTCAGCGTTCAGCTGCATCTGATGTGCTCCAGACCAATCCTCTACGACTTTGACAGTAACTTGGGCGTCGCCGGATACATCGCGCGGCACGATCTCTGCAACCGTCGTATCATCAACGTACTTCCAAGTTTGAACCAGGGGAACTCTTAGATCGTTTAACATGAGCAGGAAGAACCACAGCCCCAATCTTGTCTCCTGAGGTACGCCGCAGGTACGTGGTCCCACCCGGAGAAACAGTCCGCAGAGAGCTTTACACGCTGATACCGATGCGGCAAGAAGTCCACCACCCAACGTGCCACCCCTCGGAGGATATCGAGACTGTAGATTTTACGGGTGAGTAGTTGATGATCAATATGATCCAATGTTCTGCGGTAGTCAAACAGGACCACCCTGACTGCGGATCCCGTACCATCTGTAGCTCGCATCCAATGGTGGAGCATTGACGTCAGAGCTTGAACCGTGGAGGATCTTGGTATGGCTCCAAGCTGGTCGGGATCAATGATGCATAGAGTACAAAATTAATCGTCATTAGTGTATACAGTTTACAGTGATCAAACACCTGAGCTGACAGCAGTAAACAAACAAGCGTTGCAACTATAACCAACAATCTTAATCAACCACTAAAACTGAAATTACATACACATTGATTTGGCTTAGTAGTTTTCACCCTTCTGATAAGAAGGTATCTTAAAAGTGGTGAAACTGGTTCCAGCCACCTTAAAATAGAGCGAGTAGCACATTAGTACTTGAGACTTTGTTCAACTGTCGCAGGCATGTGTTGGACCCAGGCGATGACATGTATTAATTTTATTTTGTAGTTGTGTTCAGTGAGCAGTTGAATAATCTTGTCTTGGTTATCCAATTTGGAGACCATTATATGCAGGTACATAACAATGAAATTATGGATTTGGGAAGTGTAAAGGGTGACCTCGTCCGTTATATACAGGTGGCCGCTGTACACAGGTCAACTTTACAGTAAATATAAATTAGGACGTTCGCGCTAAAATCTTCCTACGGTGAGATTTTCTTCATTTCTCACCGAGGGTTCGGTCTTAAAGTACTTACTCCAAAAATGAAAAAAAAGAAATTGGGGGTCACCGACTTTGTTTAGGAGAAAATGGCAGTGGAAAGATGCCTTAATTTCAAGAAATCGGTCTAATAGCGAGATGTAGCCTCATCTGCTCATCCATCGAAAATCATAAAAATAAAGTGTTAGAGTGAAGGTTTCCGTGCATAGGTTTTTTAGGAGTGAGATTTTTAGATAATTGCATGCCGCTAGGGATGCCGTAAACAGTAGAGTTCATTCTCGACGAGCGTTTTCGTAAGCTCTATCCGTTGCAACCACTACCGGAATTCGATGGCACGAGGAAAGAAAATGTAAAAAAAAAAAGAATAACTTCTTCCGGTGGAAATTTTTTCATTTCATCATAGTTTGTAGATAGTAAGTAAAAAAAGTGATTCATGATTAAAAAAATAAGGGTCACCGATGATCTAAACGAGTAAAATCGATGTGATTTTGCAAAGCTCTTGGAAATTTGCGATTGTCACGTTTTTGCGTGACCTGTCGGGGAAGGACTGAAACCCAAGAGAGGATCGATCGTTGAAGGGATGAAAGATTTTTCCCCGAAAAAAAAACTTTCTCGAGCATAGCTTTTTCTTCACCTTCTACCTTAACTTAGCGCAGGAGTAGGCGCTACTCCAACCCCGTTGCACGCTCGACACGGCGTCTCGCCATGAGCTCAAATGTCCGAACTTTGTTTTTATCAATTAACATTCGCGTAATACTACACGTAAGCAACGTGCGCATTCCACCATATCTTGTTTCGGTAAGCACTTGCACGAGAACTCAATATTACCACACCTCCATTCCTTTATATTGCCCCTTTTAGTTTTAAATTTGATAGCATCTGTTGCTGTCTGAAAGTTGGTGAAAAATAGGACATCAAGTCTTATTTTTCACCAACTTTCAGACAGCAACAGATGCTATCAAATTTAAAACTAAAAGGGGCAGTATAAAGGAATGGAGCTGTGGTAATATTGAGTTCTCGTGTTTTATTTTCAAAATTGTGGGAATGTACTGAGAGGATCTATGCTTAATCTACTGCACAGTGTCAAAAGAGATAAAATTACCAATGACCTCTACTGCTGGTGCAGCGTGCAAATGCTTTTCTGTAGTGGATGTGCAGCCGGCTTTAAAGAGTGCTGGTGTGCATTACTCAGGGATGGCGCAGTGATGAGAGCACTGGCCTCCCACCAATGTGGCCTGGGCTCGATTCCCAGATCCGGCGTCACATGTGGGTTGAGTTTGTTGGTTCTCTACTCTGCACCGACAGGTTTTTCTCCGGGTACTCTGCTTTTCCCCTCTCCTCAAAAACCCAAATTTGATTTGATTTGCGTTGACTAGTTAATTTCAATTTACAGTGTCCCCGATTAGTGCTCTACAGCGCTAGAAGATTGGATACTTAAATAAAGTTCCTTTTCCTTTAGGGAACAAAAAAAATGCAAAATACAGACTGTTTAATTTACGGTACGAACATGAGGAAAAACTTCAACAAAGCTTGCGGAACGCTTTGATAGTATTATCTAGCGGAAGGGATGAGAAATTTGTTGTCTAATTGTAAATAGAGTTTAATCGGGTCACGTTCCATGCGCTACGCGGAATGAATGTTCGATGACGGTATTGTGACAATAAAACAACCCTATCCTAATCTTATTTTCCGGAAGCAAAGCTGAATTAAACAAGACGCTGATGTTAGCGTTTACTCGGGATACCTTTTTAACCGCGTTGCGATTTTTACATTAGAAGGTTTGTAAGGAATTGCTAGGGAAGTTTCCTTGGGGATGAGCCGGTATGATCAGCGAAGGATACAACAGTATGACTCATTTTCGTAGCATATTGCAACTAGTTCTATAAAGCATATAATCCAGCACATTCATAATTTTAGCATTTTAGTTTAGTAAAGTACTACATGTTTGGTCAAATTTAACAGGTACATTGCAAATTGCACCCTATATCTTCTTTGTTGACCTTTTGGCATCACCAAAATATTTTGAAAGACTACTCTCTGTGCAATGAGGATCTGTTCAAGTTTTTCTAAGACTGATAGTTCAGGGGGTATTTCATCAATTTGTAAATTGTTGTATAAGGGTTGGCATGGAACCTGTCCTTTAAAGATTCGTGAATTACATATTTTACAAACATATTGCATATCAAAAGAAGTTGATGTTATTTATTATCGGTAAAATTTAAGATAACAACAGTTTTCCGATAAAGCAGTCTATGACAAACATAGCATATGAAACATGGGCCATCTTTTCTTTTAGTTAAAGAAATTTAAATCAAAGTTAAAATGACTCCCATTGTCATTCCCTATAGAACTTCATGTTTCTTCTTGTTTTCTTGCTTTATCTAATGGTCTTGTGACTTGCACCATTCTGCTTTGGAATACAAATGTTGTCTCTTTAAGCCAGGTTTCACTTGACTAAAGTGTTTTTCTCTATTTGTTTGAATCATCTGTTTACGTGTGTTGGTCATGTATTTTCTCATTACCTTTTCCCTTAAATTATTCGATATATTACATACATGAACACTGATACAATGGAATGACATACAGTATCACTAAATTGCGCTAAATAAAAGCTCTGAAATCACATTGAACTAGACCCTCCGTGAGGGTACACTGGGTTGCCTGTGGTACGTGCAGCCCCGGAGGTGGGGGGGGACTCCCATATGGAACACACGGGGATGCTAGTCGGAAATTTTA
>NC_090883.1:52531134-52533634 GCF_036669925.1 Montipora capricornis | reverse complement strand
AGTGACTCGTATTTCAGCTTTTATAAACTCAAGTAAAATCGAAAAAAAAAAAAACCCGCTAGGTATTTTTCGTTTTGCGTGTAAATAGCAAATCAAAAAGGTGATTTTTACGGTTTGCATTTTCTAGATCCAGGTTTTATTGGAAAGTAGCCTGCAGGAAGCGATCACTGATTCTGGACCCTCTAAGAATCAGGCTAGTGCAAACCGAAATCGCTGTGTTCTTGACACATTTGTGATCACACTGCCACAGTCAGAAATATTGACCCATCGAAGTTGACCAGAAAACCTCAGATCAAAGAGCTTTTGTTTTGAAACAGTAGAGCCTTTATCTTTTCACGGTTTCTGACGCCATATTGGTTGGGGGGCAAACAAGGCTTAAATTATAGTGAATGCAGGAGAATTTTGCCGACTTTAAACCATTATAAATCCAGGTGTGACGATTGTGGCTATCGACAATACCACTCAAAAAGCACTTCTATTGAGATTATTTTCGTGAAATATTACGATCAGAATCAAGCTAAACCCTTGTAAACAAAATGATGCAAATTCCGGCGAAATTTGAATCTACATACCCTGGGTGCCAGAGGTTTTTCTTGCGCTGTTTCCGGTGTCGGTCATGTCTCTATCGTAACCCACTGACAGATTATCTGCGCCCTCCGCCGTGGCCGGATTTGCTAAAAAAAAATCCCCAGCGACAGAGCTGAAAAACGACCGCGCATGCGCCAGATATGGCGCGCAAATCAAGTGAACGCAAGTGTGCGCATTTCCATCGTTTGATCTCGTCTTCTGCCTGTGTCACTTTATAAATCTTGACGGTGTGAATTTAATTTAAGGAGACACATCAGATGTGTGTAACATATTTGTGTGGAAGTTTTGGGCCATGAGATCAGAACTTAGTTAAATTTTTGGGAATATGCCCTGCAGAAACTAACAGAGGCTACGGTGAGTGTTCCATATTTGTTTTTGAAGCATGAAGTGTTCACAACGTTTGGTGAAGTTTGCACACTAGGGTATTGCCCATGCAATCGCTACAGTTTTCATCAACAAGATAATTTGGGCAGGGTTTTCTGAAATCATCTTTACGATCAATCATATTTACAATGGGTTTGTTAAACGTAACATATTAAGCCTTTTTTCTAAGAGCAGATTTGAAAGTTGTCAACCTCCTCCTTGAACCAAGGCAGCAGTTCATTTAGAGTGCTGCCACTCTGCAATAGCCACTTAACCTCCTGACTGCCCCCATAAAGACAGCTGTCTAAAAGAAAACACCTTTTCAACTTGTGAAGTTGGAATAAACACAAGTACTGGAATACATAGTAAATATTGAAGTTGTTTGTCCCTGTCTCGGGGCATTTCTTTAATGAAAAGGTAAATTGGTTGCAAGACTGGCCTCTGAGATTACACTCAGAAGAAGTTCTAGTTGCACAGTAGTGTGATCAATAACATCATGTTGTTTCTTGCCGTAGTGAGGCTTGATTACAGAATCGTAAATACTTGCCCACCAAAATACCCTGTGCAGAAATCTCTTTTGTAAGCATATCACCACTCTCACGCGGTCTAAAATTCACAAGTTGTCTTCCTTTGTTTTTCAGAATATTATACAGAGTATCTGGAATGTCAAGGTTTTTTAATGTGTCTTAAGCAACACGGACAAAGAGGCATTGTCCTGTATCGCAACCACCTGGCCAACTAGTCTCCACCGATAACTTCGAAGCTCTCACCAACATCACCAAAACAGGGTTTCTGGGAATTTCTGGTCCTCCAAGCAAACCAACAACTTCCAAAAACGTAGAACAAGTTACTTGCGACAAAAAGCCAACACTGTCAAAAAAGTAAACATTGTAGCACTGGTTACTTCGATTCACCGTATAGTCACGCGAAAGGTGCATTTAACGCGCGTTAACAGACGCTTAACAGGTTCCTACGATGGTATTGAAAAATATTAATACCTTTTCTAAACAATATATGGTTTTCACAGTGACACCATCAAATTCTAAAATCGAAATCGCAAGGTGCTTTGACTTTTCATCCACAGGAGGTTGAAGATTACCTAAAAATATATCTTTTTCGAGTTTCCAGTTCCCTGGCGTCTTTTGTTTCGAAAATACAGCATTTCGAATTTCCGAATTGTGACCTTGCGTGACACCATGATACAAAGTTGTTTGGTTGAAAAAAAAAAAGTCAATCTCTATGAATCTCAGCTGAGTTTGAGCGTTTCAAGTACATTAGGAGATGTGCTCATACACATCAATTTTATCCCACGAGCGGAAACTAAGCGCAAACTCCAGAACTCCAGATGTTCTTGTTGATTTCTGGCCTCCATATTGGTGTACAATAACACTCTACAAAGTTGCGTGAAACGTTTCGCCAAATAACGATGTACTACACAGACCCAAAAATGCGAGAGGTGATTTATGGATTCGTCTCCTACAACATCCTAAGTTTTTGGCTATTTTTCATTGAACAGTTTCGATTTTGTTCAGGGGCACCCAACGTCAAT
>NC_090883.1:52523634-52526134 GCF_036669925.1 Montipora capricornis | reverse complement strand
ACTGCAAATTATAGGTGCTAGATGGTGGGAATAGTCACGCCAAAGCCAGAATGGTAAATCATCAGGGCCACTAGCTGATATTTTTTTGTTTGCTTAAAAAACAAAAATTCGTTTCCGGTGAGGCACAAATATGTCCCTTAATTAAGTCTGTCACGCAGTCTTCCGTGGTCTACAATCTTGGACAAAATGGATGGGATAGATGGGAAATTTGAAATTTGTGATAATCCTGATTAGCATAAATTGACATTTTGCCGTCTCGTAGCAGAGGCCTGGTTGTGAGCGGCAGGCGCTTGGAGTGCCACGTGATCGTGGTTTGTATTTGGAGATCGTTTAGCGAGTGAGGCATTCTACGGTTAGCCTTCGCCGCATGCACAAGTCCGGTTTCTCTGTCCTATCGAGCTGAATTAGTGTTTAAATTAATGCCTTCGTTAGGCGGTATATGATAGCGTTCATTTACATTGTAAGTAGTGTCTTTCAATTAGAATTCCCTGGAACCCCGAGGGTCGCACCACTGCCTTTGTCGGGGGTACACGTTCCCCGCTTTTTTCTACCTGCTGGTTTTTTTAGGGGTTTTCGTGTCCGGCTCTGGTCAGGGGCACCCAACGAGAATATAGTTCAAAACCACTTAAACATAGCATTGTTAAACATATTTTGGTCTTAAACGGTAGATATAGGAATATTTTTATCCCCTAAAAAGTTTTTATCTGTTCGGATTTCCCAGCTGAAAATCTAGTAATCCGAAAGTTATAGGGATCAAAACTTACCTTTTCGACAATTTCAGCTAGAAAAAGGCTCCCGAAAATTTTAGGTGACCTTTTTAGGGTAAAAATCCGTCTAAATTGGGTCATTATACCATTTTTTATATGTTCCAAAATCCTAGGACAGGGCAGGGAAGCAAGACATTTAGAACAAATGTTCCGAAAATTCCAAATCTCAAATCGTCTTCCGAACAGATATTTTCCGAAAATTGACGTTGGGTGCCCCTGTCTGGTGCATTGCTTTTCTCTTTATTTTAGAATTGATGTATTAATATTTTTGTACCTATTCCAATGCTTAATAAACTGCACGGCGGTTTGGCTGGCCACGGCGTCCATATATCACCTAGCCAGAGTGTACACACAGTAGTGGAGGCAAAATGAGGAGATACCGAGATAGATTTGAATAAGGCTTTCCGTCCGAATTCGGCGAAAATTTCGGACTGCCCAGTATTTAGTCTTTTTGAGACCATGCTCGGCAGTTTTGCCTTGCAATGTTTACAGTATGCACAGGCTCGGAAAATTTGACCACTACGAAACCAAACCATCGCTTGGCATTTTCTAATTACCATCAAATACTCTCAATAGGTTTGTTTGAATGAAGCTTTTGAAAGAAATCGTTGACAGCGAAGGATATTTTATCAGCTAGAAAATCGTAATCGCTTTACATTTCTAAACAAACATATATTATTCTCAAGAAGTTTGAAAGAATCTTTCCTCGGAAACTGAAAAATTTTGACTGCCGGGCATTTAGTTTAATTATGACCTTGCCCGGCTTCCGGACATATAGCCACACCGTATGAATTAACTGAAAACAATCGATGATCAAGAAAGCTTTCAATTGTTTCGACATGATTTTATTCACATTACTGAATTGTGTAAATTGAGTAAGGCCACGGACGCACTGGGCAAATTTTTGTCTATTTTGCGAAAAAATATGTCACCAGTTCCCTGAGACAAGTGCGCCCGGTGATTTTTAGATCTACCAAATTTTACAGACGCCGTCGTCTGCCTCGGAGCGGGACAAATTTTTGTCAGGCGTGAAATCTGACAGATCTGTTAATTAACACGCCATGATTTGAAGGAAAAATTTGATCTATATTTTTAGTCGGAGTATTTCAGTCGGCCTTCTACGGACAAATCTGTTGTGGTATTCTACAACCAGTTGCAGTCATACAAGGTGAAGCCTCCACTGGCATAGTAGAAGTAGCAACTACCTCTGCTGGATTTGAACGAATTCCAAGATGAAAAAAAAAATAGAATGCAAGCAATAATATGCCGAGGGAACATATTCGATCGAAGATATAAACACATGACTCCTGAGATCTTATGTAACCTTTCCAGCGAACAAAGCGCAAGCGATGGTGTTTATTTTCGTGTGATTGACACTTGTGGTTAACAAATATTTTGCTGTGTCTCAGTGCGCCCACGTTTGACAAATTGAAAATTTGGCAGAGACAAATTTTGTCGAGATTTTTAGAAGGGCCAAACAAATTTTGTCAGTCCAGTGCGTCCGGACCCCAAAAAAGATGATAATCAATGTCAAAAGATGTAAGGCTATGAGCATAACCAAGAGAAATAACCCACTTACAATTATCACATGGACGGAACTTTCATCGAGGAGATTACTTTACATAGATATCTTGGGTTTTCTATCAATAATAAGCTTTCTTGGAATATTGATAAGATGAAAACACTATAACAACAGTGTCTTATCGTTTAAAACACGAGGTGTAACACGTGCT
>NC_090883.1:52498634-52506134 GCF_036669925.1 Montipora capricornis | reverse complement strand
TGGAAATTGGCTAATGCATGTCCTGTCTACAAATCTGATGATTCCACATTATCCAAGAACTACTGACCAATTTCATTACTGTGTGTTGTATCTAAATGCCTAGAAAGATGTGTCTTTAACCATTGCTATACCCTCATCTCACCACAACTCTACCATCTGCAGCATGGTTTTCTTAGAGGAAGGTCTACCGTTACTCAGCTTCTCCAGGTCTACCACGAAGCAATCGAAGCCCAAGCCAAAGGCAAGGAGATTGACAAAGCTTATTTGGACTTCGCTAAAACATTCGATAGTCCCTCACTGTGCCTTGCTGAATAAGCTATCTCGATTCGGAATATCTGGGCAGCTAATAAACTGGTTTCAGAGCTATCTTTCTGATAGATATCAACGAGTAGCACTACAAGGTACTTATTCCGACTGGTTACAAGTCTTGTCCGGTGTTCCGCAAGGCTCTATATTGGGCCCTCTGCTCTTCCTTGTCTATATAGACGACATTCCTCAATGTATTAAACATAACTCTAAAGTTGCTATATTTGCAAATGATTCTAAGTTGTTTAAGATAATTGAAAAACCATCGGACAAACTTTCACTTCAACAAGACCTAACGCAGCTCTCAATCTGGAGTGATACCTGGAAAATGTGTCTCAGTATACCCAAATGTAAGGCCTTGAATATCTCTTGGAAGAAAATTCCCACAAAACGAGAATACCACCTGAACGGGTCCCCACTAGCAACACTTAGCGAAATTAAAGACTTGGGCATTACTGTCACCAATACTCTCCCCTGGTCTCAACATATAAAACTGATCTCCTCTAAAGCAAATAGAACGCTTGGCCTTATTCTTAGAGTGTGTAGAGATATCAATGATCCTGACATCAAGAAACTTTTATACTGCTCAATTGTTCGACCACAACTAGAGTACGCGTGTGAATTATGGCCACCCTACACGTCAAAGGACAAACTTTTACTAGAAAATGTTCAGCGCAGGGCCACAATAGTTTATCTTGAATTATACAAGGCATATTTTCTACAGGGATCGGCTGTTAAAACTTCCTTTATTACCACTAGAATATAGAAGGGAAATGAAAGACATGGTACTTATCTATAACGCTAGAGCAGGCTATATTGATCTGGGTCACCAAGACTTTTTCTGTCAAACTGTAGTTCGGCAAAAAACGCGTAATTCGGGTGAATTAAATTACCAAATACCACAAGCAAAACAAAATTACTTAAAACGTTCGTTTTATTGCAGGTCTATCAATTTTTGGAACAAACTACCAAGGGATATTAAAAGCGTGGACTCATTTCATACTTTTAAAAGGAGGCTTTTAGATTTTTATGCTGATAAAACCCTTTATTATAATCTTCCAAGTCGTGAGGGTGTAAGTTAATGAAGCTATTTTTAAATTAACTTGATTGTAAATAATATCATATGATAATTATTACTATTTTTATTACTATACTTTTACGATTATAGTTATTATTTCTACTATGTTAATATTTATTGGGGTTGAATATTAATTGGGACATCGTCCTGTTTTCTTCTCCACTTGCTGATGCTATTTTGTACGCGCAACAAATTCAATAAAGTTAAAGTTAAAGTGAAATCCCAGAGGATTAGTTTGGTACACCATCATGGCCGTCATTCCTTTGTTTTGGAAGACCAACATGGCCGCTGTCACGTCATGTGAAAACGCTCGATAGATTGATGTTGAGAAGGACTTTGAACTTCTGATGATGTATGTTGTAACCATAGTTACTACATATGTTGTAACATACGAAGCGTTAAAGTTTATAAAAAGTTATGCAGTTCAAGCAAATGGTTGTAACCGCTGTTTGTGTTTTATTCTTACTGAAACTTAAATGGCCCAAGTCAAAGTATTTTTATGAGACTCAAAGATATATATTTACAAGAAATGTTGAGAGGTTGCATGGCCCCACGGCGGTTGGTCGTGTGTTATTTAGCTCCGCCAATGATGGCAAAAAATTTTTCCTATATAGACATCAGCACTTATGGCAACCTTAGAAAAAAATTAAAAAGGTACTAGACTACTACCACTGAGACGCATTATATCGTCCAGGCGAATTATGCGTCTCTCACGAACTATATAAGACGCATAATTTGTCTGGGACCAACTTGGTCAAACATTTTATCTGCGTCTGTTAAATTCGTCTAGTGTAAAGACGGGCACAAGACGCATAATGCGTCTGGACGAACGATCCAGTTTAGTGCGTCTTCGAAGACGCACTACCAGTGGACTGTCTATCAGCGAAGTATGAAGAAGTATTAACTCAGCTTGGTCGCTTGAATGACAGGAGCTACAGCCTTACCACCGTCGTAAAGAACCTGAAATATGATCTCAGCATTACCCAGAAGAGTGCTAATGAGTCAGAGACAGAGGTTGACATTTTGGCTCAGTGTCTTCGTCGACATTCCGCAGAAATTACAGGCTTACAGAAGAAGTCACGTGCGTTGACCTTGTAATGACGATCGGCAAAGATATGGGAGTTGATCTAGAGGAAGATCTATTGCCCACTCACTACCCACTCGTAACAGAGATGCGGACAACAAGCTTATTGTCAGGTTCACTAGACGGGCGGTTAGAGAAGTCAGCAACTTTCGGAACACAAAAGATCTCACCGGCGTTGACCTCATGAAGAAGGTCTATATCTCTGAGTTCCTTTAATACGGCATTGAGAACGACATTGTTTGGCAGTGTAAATAAAATGAAAAAGGAATTAAAATTGAAATACATATGGACGAATAATGGACGGGTTTACTTAAACCAAGGGGAAAACGCACGAAGGTCTTTCATTTTTGATTCGATCCAGCTGATTTGGAGGAATTCAAAAGAAAATTGCAACCTCTGTGCTATTACGAACTCAATTTTCTTCAGTCACTTCTCTCGTCAAGTCAGCCGTAATTGTAATATTTGTAGCATTCTTCTTTATTACCTTTACAAATGTGTAAATGTAGCTCAGTGATTGAATTTATTTTATTTTATTTTCTCTTTTACCCTAGGAATCAGTTATCTAAACGAACTACCCTTGAACTACCCTTTAATGGCTTATCAAACAGAGAATTCATGGAAGTTGCAGGTTCATAGGTTTACCATACTGTTAGATTATTAGCCGATTCGAGAGATTTATTACGTGGAATGCCGAAGGCATACCACGTCTTAAAACCGGGCTGGAGTCAAATTTTATTTTTTTTGTTGGTAGTCACAAATGCGCATACCCCACGGATATTGGATTGAGATCCTTTATACCCTTCAGTTTATCCGAACTTCCCTGCCCCAATTAGAAGCCATACACTTCCCCTGCGCTTCGCGATCATATGCGCGCGTTAGACCACTCGACCACCGCGACACAGTTCTGTTGCGCTGAGGAAAGCAATTATTTATTGTGGAATCTTTCCGCCGGCCATGACTGACACAGTATTAAAATATTCGATAAAGTGGACAGATTTTTTTTCTTTGAGAAACAAAAGCTTTAAAGGTAAGATGAATTTTCTACGTTAATTCTAGATCTTGCTTCGTACTTATACTTGTGTGTTCCGTTGTGAACATTACGGTATTTTCCACAGAACGAATACTTCATTAGAAGTATTTT
This sequence comes from Montipora capricornis, assembly GCF_036669925.1. Lineage (NCBI taxonomy): Eukaryota > Metazoa > Cnidaria > Anthozoa > Scleractinia > Acroporidae > Montipora > Montipora capricornis. The sequence goes on along the minus strand of NC_090883.1, from coordinate 52,502,525 downwards.
GCATAGCACGAATACTCCAATATTTCTTGGGAACCGGTTTGTTCAGCCGTTTTGACGTAGAAAGAAAATAAGAAAATAGCTTTCAACGGCCAAACAAAATAAAAAATGAAATCAAGTTTAAAAAAAAAAACGAATTACTGATGTCCGTCACGGGGACTTCGCAGCGGTCCCCCATCCAAGTACTAACCTCATTCGGAGGGGCTAAAAATCAGCTGACACCTGAGCTAACATCAACGATTGAGATCTTTGTGTTAAATTCGCACATGTATCTTGTCAACCTTTATTAAAACTTGAAAGAAAAAAAGTAAACTAACAAAAACCCGGTGTCTTGCCGTCATTTTGTCACAGATGCATCCTTTGTTTCGTGAGTTGTCAGTATTAAACACGCAAGGTAACTTGATCACCGGCGGCCGCTAAAATCGATGTCACTTTCGATTTTGTGATTTTACTTGTACGACCAAAAGTACGATAGAAAAATTGAACTCAGATTGAACTTACAAAAATCTCCCGAAATGTTTTTTCGCTGATGGTAACTTGTATTATATTCGTGGCACAAAATTTATGATTTCTTCATCTCGCAAATTGTCTTATTCTCGATCGAAATTGGTCTTGGAAAGCTGTCAGAAGCTTAGAGTACACGCTGAAGGTTGTGATGAAAAAGAAGTTGTAAATGATCAACTTGTCAGCCTTGAAGCTAAATGTTTCTCGATTTTCTTCCATCGTTCTGGGTTAAGTACTTTACTGAACCACATGTCTTCTCAGGGGGTATCTAGCAAAGATATCTATCATGACACTGTAATGATCTACGATACCAAAACAATATCGTGTACCACATATTACGAAAGGACAACTTCAATGTGGTGAAGAAACAAGCCCACCGCAGCTCTTAGTTATGTGTCGATCAGACCAAATCTTCAACATCCTCCCTGGTAAACCACGGGCATTTCCCTACCCTCTGTGCCAGAAAAGTTTCGGTTGTTTGTCTTAAACAAGCGAAACTGTTCTGTGCTTACCCCTTACGGCACTGACAAAAGTACCGTACGTAGTACATGGGTACTTGACCGTAGCCATTGGCCGAGAAACTACTCTTAGCCAAAAGGCTGAAAAGCGATCAGGACATGGGAAAACTTAGGTAAAAAATTGTGGGGATATGGGATTTTTGGCTAAGGAGGGGGGGGGGGGGGGACTAAGGAGATACGGGATATTTTTTAAAGTAGGAGCGCATTGCGTACGTGTGGTAGTGCAGTACCTAGACAGTGTTTTCTCGAGAAGCGATCACTGGCGTCTTTTGTTTTCGTGTTTGATAGTTTTTTGTTCAGCTCGAGTATAGAATCATGACGAACTTTTGCAGTTTGTGAGAACTATTTACTACTTGTAGCTTTTGTTGAGTTTTGAATCGATAATAGAAAGAGTTTTTAGCGATTTCAACCCAGGCTGGACTACTGGATTTAAGCTTTTTTCTTGACGAGATTTCAAGTTATTGTGAAACGTTTGGTACCAAGTTACTCTAATACTCAAATCAAGATTATGGAATTGTAAAATTAGAACTTTGCACTGGACTATAGAACGCGCAATTACGGAATGTTACATTTTTGAGCATTCTGAGAAATGGAGTACACACGTTGTCTTCTTGTCTTCGTCACGGCAGATTTAAACAGTTTGCAAGAAACTAAACCAGGATTACGGGACCGGAATTCGAATACATTGCCCGGTTGTTCGAAAGCCGATTACCTTAATCCAGGATTAGCGTACTTTTGTTTCATGTTTTCAACTTTTTGGTGAAAGTTTCCTTTGCTTATTGACTTCTTATAATGTAAAGTTTCACGGAATATCAGCCTTGAACAGCATTTGAGAGTAGAGAATAAAACTCGTTTGTTCATTTTTAACCTGAGATTAGCATTAATCGGCTTTTGAACAACTGGCCCAGGATGATAAGTTTTTGAACTGTGATCTGTAAGTTTTTCGGATGATTTAAGGCTGATCTTGTAATTTTTGGATGAACGGAGTTAAGGAAGGAAGTTAAACTGTAGGATTTCAATAAAGTCTCATTCCAAAAATAAATGAAAGATCCCGTATCCCAAGAACCCGGTAACAGGGCTTCCTTGTTTGCATTTGCAAATTTAGTAACATTAATAATGTGTTTTTACAACAGACAACTTGAAGTTATATTACAGATGTATCTTTCTGGTAATCTCTCGCCATTTTCCGAAGTTTACCTGTACTTGAAAGGAAAAGGAAAGGAAAGGAACTTTATTTAAGTGTCTAGTCGTTCTAGCGCTGGAGCGCTAATTGGGGACACTGTAAACTGAAACTAACAATGAAAGTAAATCAAGTCAAATGTTGGTTTTTGAGGAGAGGGGAAACCGGAGTACCCGGAGAAAATCTCTCGGTGCAGAGTAGAGAACCAACAAACTCAACCCACATATGACGCCGAGTCCGGGAATCGAACCCCTGCCACATTGGTGTAAGGCGAGTGCTCTCACCACTGCGCCATCCCTGCACCCCTTAAAGTTCACTGTAAGTGGACAATTTGTGTTAACTGTTTGCGCATTCCACGGATACGCCTTTGGAGGCGTCTTGTTTAAGTGTTATTTAAAGTCCTGATAAAGCAGGACTTTCAATAACATTCAATTGAACCCCAATTGAATGCAATAAGTACTATAACATAAAACAAACTGGCTACAGACTTCGAAGTTAACCAAGAGCTAACAAAGGTAAAAGAATGGCGTGACCTAAATAAGCTTGCTATTAACTTAAGAAAACAAATTACATGATTATTAGATCTGCCAAAAAAAAAAACCCAACATACCAGCCCAGTCAGAATGTGCCGGCACCCGGCTATTTGGCCTCCTACAACGCAATATCTGCCGCTTACTTCGAATTCCGCACACTCGTCAGACTTGTATTCAGGATGAGGTTGTTCGAGTTGCTGTTAATCACTACGTTTCGACTGCATATTGCTAGCCTTCATCCTTTCTGAGGCTATAGGGTCTCTTCTAAACTTCCAGTTCAAATTGTAACTAAAAAATACACCAGGGGTAACCCCTAGTCGCACACGATCGCTTCTGCAGGAACGCGCTCATTGCGTGGGAAAGTGAGCTGAATGGAGTGTCAGCGGTCATGGTTGTTGCACGTACAAACAAGATGGCGTCCAAACCTGAGGGAAATGATCTCGTCACGTTGGCGCAGGGACTCCGCAAATTTCTAAATTTTTTCTTACGGTATGAAGTATGTAGCCCCGGAAATCCATAGCTTTGCACTGAGATATATATAGCTCAAATTATTTGAAGATCTGAAGACTTAAGTTTCAAACTGACTCTATAATATATTACACATGTATGAGGCAACTTTCAGCAACTAAGTTTCTCACTTTCACAGTTGAGAAGTACTTGCTTGTACTATAGTTATCCAATAATGGTTCTGGCGGAATATAACTTTAATTTGAAAACTGAAGGTCTTGTTTGACTCTTAATTAATTACTGTTATCTTAATACCATCTAATAGGAGCTCAGTTTACCCTAAAATGCACCAGATGCAACCATTTGAAGCCAATATTTTCAAAATTTTCCGGGGGAGCATACCCCCGGACCCCACTAGCCTCCGGCCCTTGAAGTAGCAGCCTTGGGCCTCTGCTGCCTATTAAGAATAGACTGATTATTCACGAGGGTAAATCTGAGGCAATGATTTTGAGCATTCCCTTCATTGGTCCTTTGAAACCTCTGAAGTTGGGTGAGGATTTTATTCAGTACATATCGTCTACTGCTTGTCTCAGGGTTACCATCAATGATAAACTGTCTTGGTCTCAGCATATTAAATCAATTTGTGTGTCATTCAATACTAAGTCAAAATGCTGAGACGTATAAGTTTTTTACCCAAATCTATGTTAGAAAC
>NC_090883.1:52483634-52491134 GCF_036669925.1 Montipora capricornis | reverse complement strand
TTAAACACTGTGAAATAATTATTTTCACAGTTGGTTTCTTTTTGTGACTTTGGAAAAGAAATATGGAGACTTTTGATTAGTTGATATTTTGTGACTTAAGTAGAATAAGCACTTTAAGTTGTGTAAAGTTGCCTTAAGTCACCTTAAATCTCCAGATTTTTTGGGTAATTTTTTCTTAAGTCGCCTTAAGTCACTTTAAGTTGCCTTAAGTTATGGCAACTTAAGGTCCCAGAGTAGGCCTATAAAATTTATTAAGAAAGCACGCTGGTTCGTTGCTATGCCAATTCCTCCCATTTGTGCGAGCCCAGAAATGAACAGCAGATTCATGCTTAACACATTTATGTGTTAAAGAAAACAAAATGGCAGCCAAGGTCAGTTCAAATCACAAATTTGAGTCTGCTGATCTCAGAGGCACAGATAAACATGGTGAGCGCAGTGAATAATTTTGAAATCGATCCCTTGTTTTAGTGAAGTCTGAAGTCGAGCCCTACTGGTTAGACTTGGTACAAAAAAGCAGAACGTAAGCCAAACTCTGGAATGAGAGACATTAATGGAGCGTTGGGGCTGCGAATGCTACATAAAATTGAGCTTGTCGGCCCCCTTGTGGATTTGTACATCAAATATATGGCAAACTTGTTTCAAAGCAAGTTGTCGAGATCAGAGAACACAGGATTGATGTCCCTGATAACCGTATTTATACCCTGGCCGATATTTCGCCATTTGTGTGTTTTGGTGTTTGGTTATGACGGTGACACACTGAGCGAAAAATCGTTGTAACGATATCTTCTCATAATACAGCAAGGAAAGTTTTCTCGCCAGTGTGTATGAATGGAATAAATTGCTTAAAGAAGCGAATTTACAGGCGCATAATTCAGGATGGAAACTTTTTTAGTTTTATGGAAGGGTTGCAGTAGTGGTCACCAAGAAGACACCCATAGTTTGGTTTTTCAATATGAAGCAATAAAGCGTTGTATCTTTTTATGTGCAACGGTATGACATCAACGACTTTGCCACTGACTTGTCTTCACAGAAGATAATGAGCTAAATTACTCCAGGTTGGGCTACAGACACTTTTGCAGAGGACACCTCCAAACTTTTGTGAACTGATATTTTAGATTGATTTCCAATAAATATTGAGTGTTTTAAACCACAAACAAGGCCAAGGTTCCTGGATTGGATTTTGCAATAACTAAATAGGGTAGACCATTTCCATAAAGGTAACTTTTTATCTGTTTTTCATTATAAACTGGTATTTTGACCTTCTTTGGCTACATTTGGTACAATCATGTGATTTATATGTCTGTTATATATACTTGGTACACAAAGCAAAGTGCAACGCCATTTATGGAATGTGAAACCCTAACTTTGTTATCTAGCTGTAAAAATTAACCCTTTGTCTGCGAGAGTGAGACTTGTAAATTTTACGCTAATGCCACACGATTTTCCTTGTCAATGTGGGGTGCCTCAGGGATGAATGAGTTAACAACATGTAGAAGCAAACTACAATAATAGAATACTTAACTGTGATGTCATATTAGAATAATTTTGAAAATATGGTACCTATTTGTTGAGATCTTCAGATAACAAGAGAAAAAAGAAAGGCTCCCTGGCCAAAAGTTGGCATATATAAGAGCAAATTGCCTCTGATCTATTGGCATCATGATGCTCTGTTGACTCCATACAAATCCTTGTAAATTTGACTCTGTTCATAACTTTAAGAACAGAGTCAAATTGAGAGTGATTTATATGGAGCCAGCAGAGCAATTAACAGTGACTATCTATTGTACATCTCAAATGGCAAGAAAATGCTGATTCTTGGCGAGTGGACATTTTGGATGTTTTTTCAGAATAAATCCCATAATTTTACAAATTTTATTTTTGTGACTTCACCACTTTAGTACTCTATACATTTTGCTTATCACACACAGCACCATTACAATTTTACACTCATCTCACCTCAACTTCAATGCTGTAGATTCATGGGCTCTGCTCATCCAGTACCAATTTTTAATATAATTTTACTGGCCAGGAAGTCCGTATAGGGAAAAACTATGGCAAAGGTCTTAAGTATGGCCATACTTGAGACCGAGGCCATGTGTATTTCTAAATTCTATCTTTAGATGGTGGGAGACAACTGAAGATTTATAAAATCAATGGGGATTTTTTACATTTTGTGAAGTTTGGCTTTCAAAGTCAACGAACTCGGCGAAATGTAGAAGAAGCCATTTCAATATTTGAAGTGAGTTTTCTTTATCCTCTTTGTGGGTGATAAAGTTTGCTTTTGCTGTGATAGCTTTCTTCATAATCCATTGTTTTTTTGTCGGAAAGTTCAACAATACCACCGCTCTTATAAGCAACAAGCAACAAAGCTCTTATAAGCAACAAAATAATGATACAGACAAAATGAAACTTTACTCATTAAATTTGCCGCTTCGCTCTTTAGTTACGGTGACCATGGTCAAGAATCAGGAAAATTCCCTCTAATCTTCTCACAAGAACATCTTTGTTGCCCGTGGTACAAAGTCTCCGTGAACGTAGTTCAGTTCTAAGTTCATCACGTTTCATGTCCTTTGGAGCCTTGTTAACTGTAATTATCTGCACTGAGGATCTGTGGGAGGCCAAGTGTGCTGCCAGAGTAGCTTCATCTGCAAACTGGCTACTGCACGTACTGCATTTCACTGACTTCAAAATGTTGAAGACATTTGGAGAAAGTTCTTTTTTCTTTGCACAAATAACAACTTCCATACTTTCAAGGTAATTTGAATAACAATCAACATTGTCGTCCTTCTTTCGCCCACAACTGCAATAACCTCCAAGCTTACAGTGTGGTGGAACACGGAACACAATTACGTACAAACAGTACTTTGCATGCGTAACTGCCACCACTTCCACTTTCATCTGTGCTCTTTGATCTGTTACTAGATCTGACTTGACTTGTACTTGTCATAGAGTTTCAATGCACAATAAGGGATTGCATATGCAATCGTCCAAGTGGTAACATTAACATAGCTTGAGAAAAAAGTAGAGTAGGAGAGAGGTGCACACTGCAGCGCAAAACAGGAATCGATAGAAAGCTCATGTGGAAGCCCTATGCGCCATCTTGGCGACAGGTGAAGGTGGAGGTGAAGAGTTGACAACATTCCTTAAGCTCTACCAATTCAGCATTGTTTGTTGATGCTTTGTTAAACAGAATGGCCAGCTTGCCGTATATGAAATGCAATCCATGCGAAGGCCAAAGTCCTCAGGTGCTGAGCAGGAGACTCATCAGCACACTCCAAACCATCAATCCAATGATACCCATATCCTGCCAAAGAAATGGCTTGATCATCAATCAGTCGTGTTGGCAGCTGATTGTTCCTTTTGTTTTCATCAGCATAATGCTCTTTTATAAAGGGCACAAGGTACCCCAGAATCAGCCAAGCCTTCCATTTTCTGCTGTTTGCCATTTGTTGCAGGTATTTCCCATGTGGGTGACTAACCTGTTGTTAGCCTGTTCAACAATGTCCAAACTAGAAACTCTTGCACCAGGACCTACCCAATGTGTAATAACATAAATTACATTAGACATGGAACCCTGTTTTGTGTGTTTAGGGCTAGAAACTTGATACATTGCACATCAGTGCTTTCAATAAGTTTTGAAGCACATGGCTACGTTTTTTTAGCACCTGGTAGAGATTTGGAAAGGGGCCAAAGGTCTCTTTCCCCTAGGGAGCTCTAAGGGTTTGCATTTCCAGTGATTTGAGCTTTCCAAGAAACAATTTAGACAATTAAGTGAAGTGAGTTGCTAATTCCTTCTCGAGAAATACAGCTGGCAAATTTGCAAAAGAGCACCAGCTAGAGCTCTGATGGAAGCCAGGTCTTATTAAAAGCACTGCACATGCAACGTCAATGTTTGAAAAAATATATTTTAGTTACATACTTTATTTTGTTTCTTTGACAATGAATCTCCTTGCTCCCAAGACACATCAGTGTTCCCTTCATCATACAGGTGGGCTTGCACTTTGCTTTGTATACCAAGTCTAGCCAAAGCAGCTACATTTTCTGCAGCCTGTCAAGCTGAGAGTAAAATTACCGGGGTAGTCATTTATTAAGTTTGCCCAAAATTTTTTCAGTAAATGTTGTAACATAAAAATAATATTACCAACTCCTCATTCCACAATAAAAGTGGCGGTATACACATTTTACACACAAAAATGTAAACTACTTTAAGTTTATAAAGACCACCTCAAACTTTCTGCATGATTGACTAAAAACATTTTCTTGAATGCATGTTGTGTCTCAGAATCAAGGTACATGTACTGTGAGCATTCTGTTGCTGTTGAGTTTGTGAAGTTTAATATACTGTTTCATAAGAAAGTGTAATTTTGACTCCCCCCTCCCCCATGGTGGGGCATCTGTGAACATTTTCAGGCCCCTTAGTGGGGATGGCTTGTTGGCACAAACATGGGCCATTTGCAAGAAGCAAAAGGCTAAAACTAAAACCTGAGGGAGGCGCAGTGGCCTCATGGTTAGTGCACTCGACTTCGGATTGAGTGGTCCGGGTTCAGGTCCTGGCCGGGAACATTGTGTTGTGTTCTTGGGCAAGACACTTTACTCTCACGGTGCCTCCCTCCACGCGGGTGTATACATGTAAATGGGTCCCAGCGAATTTCATGCTGGGGGTAACCCTGCAATGGACTGGCATCCCATCCAGGGGGGAGTAGAAATTCTCCTAGTCGCCTCATGCTACAGAAACCGGAGATAGCGCAGGCCTGATGGGCCTTCTAGGCTAGGCTCGTAGCAGACTTTACCACACACAAAAAATGTAAACTACTTTAAGTTTAAGACCACCTCAAACTTTCTGCTTGATTGACTAAAAACATTTTTGAATACGCTATCTAAAGAACGCCCTCTAAAGTTCTAAAAAACGCATGATATAACTTTTTGACCTCAGCACTCTTCTATGTATATGAAAATGATTGTATGCCAACATTATTTGTGGATTTCCCTACAAACTAGCTGCCAACTAATGTTAGTTGCTAAAAGAGACTTCTTGACTTCCTGAAATGTACCCAAACAAAAAGATTTTGGGAATTCTTTTTAGGTTCATGGTCTCAAATACCTGGCAACTGACTGGGTCTCTTAAATTGCTGCCTTTGTTCCTCATTCATTCACCTACATCTATGATTATACCTCTGATATTGAGTGTGCTTGTTCACGAGAGACGTCAACTGCCAAGGTTTCCTTTTCAGTTTGGGAGCCGCGTCCACCCTGGCTCCCTTCATCACAAATTCAGTGTAGATTACTTGTAGTAGTTGCTTCCAGGCATTAAGTTCACAGTGCATGGGCTCAGGCCTTTGTCGCTTCGCAAAATAATATGCCAATAGGAGGTGGGCCAAGTTGGTGAAGACCATTTTCTGCCAGGTACTTCAGTATGTTCTCATGCTTTACTTTTTTTGCCAATGTTGCTGAAAGGGATGCAGTGTATTGCTGAACTAATTTTACTTGCTTAACTTTAACTGCATTCCAAATATCATCAGCGGCAGAGCCAACAGAACCCCCCATTGTTTCCATACTTGTTTTGTTAACATTTGCATATGGGGAGTTGCAGCCTGATTCACCTCATTGTTTGCCCAATTCTGCCAACTCATGTCAGCACTTGACTGGAATTCCACAGTACACTGTTGGCATCATATTGTTATAATATTGCCCTCTAACAATGCCATCTCAGAGGTTTGTTGCTCCCACAAATCTTCTTACACTTGATCTTTCTTCCCAAAGCTCACACAATGAAGCAGATATTGATAGTCCCTGCCTCTCACATGGTCACCTAAATTCCACAAAGTCAGGCTGCCTATAATTTGACATTGTTAATTGGCTAGTTTCTGGGCACCGTCGTCTGAAAATTGGAAACTAAAATGATTTTTCAATCCATTAAACCACATAAGGTTCTTGGTGAGGCATGGAGCTCTTAAATGTAGGTCTACTACCATACACACAAAGCCTGTAACCGTTCGTCTAACACAAGGAGAGCTTGGGATCTGGTTGCACTGGCCAATTTTCAAGTCCTTAACAAATTTGTCAACTACTTCTAATTTGTCACTTACTAACTGAGGAAGTTTGATATCAACTCCCAGGCATTGCACATTTCTGGGAAGTCAAACCTTCTCCTCTCTGCTCTCTCTCTCTCTCTCTCTCCCTCTCTCTCTCTCTCTCTGTATGTTTAGTTGCTGCTGGGGATGACTGAAACTCTTTCAAAGCTTTTCCAAGGGTCTCTTGGAAGTACGTACCTCTCTTAAAACCACTAAAAAAATCATCAATCATTTCTAGGGGCAATTGGCTGCAATATAATCCCAGTCCCCATAATAGGAGCCTATGGTGCTTCCATGAATAAAGTGTACTTGGCCTTTTCAGTCTCTTTTCTCCTCCTGTATCTTGTACTGGAGTTGAAATCACTTATCATGTCCTTTTGAGGTAGAATTGGTTGCTCTTCTTGACTTAGAAAATTGTTTGAGAACCAAACCCAGAAGTGACAGCATTGATTTTACTTGTTCATAATGTTTCTGTATATTTTGCAATGCCTCTCTATCTGCACAAGCTTCCTTCTCTTTCTGTATCTCGTCCAACTTAATAGGTGCATATAGATTTAAGCTACTATTACAAGTAATCTTTTTCGGGATAATGTTAATTATTTTGGAAATTATTCTCTGGTCATTGTTGTTCAAAGCATGTATAACTTTACCTACAGTTTCATGACGCATGGAGATATAAATTTTCGTCATCTTTAAAATATGTAAAAAGGAACATGCACACTGCATGCATAGCTACATAAGGGGCAGTACAGATATGTTATGAGTTTAACAGACAGAAATTGCCCCAGTAGTAATGAGACCAAATTGAGAAAATCATGGGTTCTACTCTAACTAACATTGGTGAGGTACAGAAGATAACCCTGCTTGCACTGCACATAATAGGGAAATATCTGTTTACAAAAATTGCTTTTGTTATTCAAATGTGCCAACCACAGGAACAAAAGACACTTTCGACAGCCTCTGAGGCTCTGGTTGGCATATTAATGACAATATGTGACTCCAAAGATTTTTTTCCTTATTATCTTGAGGAAGTTTCTACAAATAAAATGAACTCAAAAGTCCATAAGGACCATGGTTCAATCCTGGCCCTAGTGAAACTTCAATGAAGCAAGCTTTATTAAGAAATGACTATAGTAAGCTAATTAATAATAATGAAAAGAAGCTGCACTGTAACTAAAATTGAAACTATGCCAATAATAAAAACATATATACGTATATAATTTACCTGTCTCATTCACTTTCTTTTCCATATCAGAGGATGCTTTAGTTAACTCATTTTCGAGCATGACAAGACGAGCAGCTTTTGCAGTAAGTTATTCTTTTATCCGGTTCTCGTCCAACGCCAGGGTCTCTGTGGTACATTTAACTTATACACCGGCGAAATCTCCCAAAAGGCTTTCAGTTTTCTTTAAGAATTGCACCGACCCTT
>NC_090883.1:52461134-52466134 GCF_036669925.1 Montipora capricornis | reverse complement strand
TAGCCAAAAATTACCTCATGTAACTAAATTATAATTACAAAGTGAAATGTGAATAAAGCTTGTTGTTGTTGTTGTTGTTGGTTTTTTTTCCTTTTACGGGAAGTCAGTTTTTCACAAGCCTGCGAAAACGCAAATTCTGCCGGTCTAAAGGTGCACGGTAGGCGTAACCATCTTAACATTTAGCCGTTTTCGAATTCACTCGGCGTAGTGTAGACATTGCCTGAAATAAAATTTAAAAAAACCAATAGAAAGACAATTCATTGAAAACGCGCGTAACAATCTCTTGTCAGCTTTGTCGAGAACATTTAATGCATCCTCTTCTCCCATCTCACTCAAATGACGGTCTCTAATCTCACAAATTTACAAATAAAGCAAATTGGGCGGACAACGCGCTCCAATGATTTTGCTTGGCCACATCACAAACGAACTTGGCCAATTTGGCGATTTGTGCTCTGGTGAAACGGTCAGATCCTGAAGATTTTGAGGACGGCCACTCCAACAAATTCTGAAATTACACATTGATTTTGCCGTCGCTGCTGCCATTCCTCAAAGAGTTCTCTACACCATTTAGTGTTGTATGACTTCCGACACTAGACTGGTCTCTTTTAGTTTACTCTTTGGAGAGCGAAACCGACCGGCCACGAAAGCTACTACAAAAGCTCCAAGAAAATTAATTTCTTAATTCAATGCTGAATATTTCCAAACTACTATGCCTGTGATAACTCCATGCCCACGTGATGAACATGACTTCCGACGTTTGTGGGCTTTAAAACGGCGAGCCGCAGGCGAGCCGTTTTAAATGCTCATAAAGATCTCCGCTCATATTTTATCTAATACTTACAGTATCCAAGTCTTTCTGGAGAACAAGAAGAACGTACCTATCTTCAGGCTCAGATGCGGCCTCGTTATGTTGCTTATGAAGTCGAGAAACAAGACAACTCAGTACTCAGAAGAAACCCAACCGTCCAAAATGCACCTCGCTTTATGGAGAAAGAGGTAAGACGTCCCCTAAAAGGTGTCTGTTGATACAATAGAGGATATCATTACAGTTGCAAGTAAACAAGTAATCAACGAAAGAGTGTGCGCAATCATAAGTTGACCTCTTTAGCTTCTACGTTTTGTTTTCCCCTTTTAGACCACGTGATGTTACTCTAGAGACCAATTTCTTTCAATTTGTCGTCTTATGGACGAATAATAAAAGAAAATCAAAAGGAGAATTCCCTTGAGCACACCACGTGGTCTGAAATGGCAAAACAAAACGTACAAGCTAAAGAGATCAATTCGTTAACAACTGTTGGGACTTGTCATTTTTGACAACATGATGTGAATGTCATGTTTTATCATGTTTTTGGATAAAATATCCAATTTTCAGTGCTTTTGTGACAATCGTGGATTTCAAAAAAGCAAGCTAAGGATTTATTTTGCTTTATATGAGAATACCTATGCCAAGCTCCAATCAGCTGCCCTGAAAAGCAAGTTGCATGCTTCGAAAATAATGGCATAATCATCGTTGGCTTCATAATTATTTATCAAAGTTGTCATTATCCTCATCATTGTTATCATTGTTAACATCATATAGATTTCCCAAAACTAGTGGCAGCAGAAAATGTGGCCTGATACGGTACTATTTTCTTGATATAATACTACAGGTATTTTGAGGTAGTAGTTTAATCAAATCGTTTTCTAGTAAAACATTAGTACTTCCAAGGCGAGATATGATTAGTCTTTCACAACAATGTGTTCCGTGCCTTTTTTGCCTTTGTTTCTATACAATCCGTTTGGGACAAAATAAGCACGTAAGTAACTTTTTTCCTCCAAGAAATTTGTTTCTAGAAAGTAACCAAAATTGAGCAATTAGAAACCAACGTTCCACCCTGTTGTCATTTGGAACAATAAGTTACTTATTCGCTCATTGAAAAGAAACGCCTCGTTCCGTTTTTTATCTGTCTAGAAACAATAAGTTCCCACCAGTTTACTCAAAAAGAACGTCTTGTTCTTTTTATATCTGTTTAGGAACAACAGGTCCTCTTTTGGTTTCGTGCTATCTTTTATTTGCTCTCTTTCGCAATAAAATGGAACAGCTTTTCCTGTTTTCGTTGTCCCGCAGAATAAATAAGGAACTCGTTGTTCATATTATCTGACCCTCTAAAATTGTGGCGTTCCAGACAAAAAGGGGGCAGTTGTTCTGATGGTATAGTCTGTTCCACAAACTGGTTATTCTTTGCTAACTGCAGGGCGTCAAGTTCCTACTTTTTCCTAATTTTTCCTATTTTTTTGGCCTGCTTCCTATTTTCTCCTATTTTTTCAGGATATCCCTATGTTTTCCTATTTTTTAGGGTCTTAGTGCAGGGGAACATTTTGAAAAAATGAAAAAAAAATTGGTAACTTCAAAAAAGAAAGCTTTCTGTCAAAAAAACTCGAAAAATATATAGCCTGTGTGTGTGAATGATAACCTTCTGAAAATCGTGACCAGACTTTCTCAGTGTACTGGTGCCACGAGGAATTAAGGAGCCAAGTAATTCAAACCAATTTCATTGATCTTCTTTGTTTTCGATTGTTTTATTAATATGCCATCTCTTTAAAATAGTTGTATCTTTGTCTTCATAGTGATATTTTATTCCAAAAAAGTTCAATATTTTTTCAGCCTTATACATTTTTTGACGGCTGTAAAGCTTAGTTCCCACTGGCGACATAAGGATCATAAGCATAATCATAATCATAATCATAAACATAAGCTTCTTATGTTCTAGTGGAGACGGCCGCTTCAAAAACGTAAAGCTTTTCCTGGAAGCTGGCCGCCATCTTGAAAATGAACCGACCCGAAAGTACTGGTCCTAGACTTTAATTGGCCAAAACACAATGACCCCGTTGCGTCATTATGTTTCTCATTATGTCGTTATGATTTTCGCGTTCCCACTGCAAAGAAAACCGTCATAGTCAAAGCCATAATCATAATCATAAGAAAATGGTCGATCATTTTCTTATGATTATGATTATGTTGATCATAAGGGCGCCTATGATTATGTTTCTGGACGTTCCCACTAAGACATAAGCGACATAACAGCGTTATGTTCGTGCTTATGATTATGATTATGATCGTTATGTCGCTAGTGGGAACTAGGCTTTAGAGTGGTAACCATTACAAACAAGCTCGTGTTTTGGCAACAACTGTCAACAGTGTTATTAACGTAGCCGCAATGATGCTTGGCACTGCTAAGAGCAAGCGAGATGATGCAATGGAACGCTCAGAGAAAATAGGAGAAAAGAGGAAATTGTTGACTGAAAAACAGCATTAACTGTTGGACAAAGCCATGTCGTCAACGGCAAGCACTGCCGAAAATAAGTCAGAGCAAAGCTAACGTTACCCTGCAGTCTGCTAAAAGAGCCAAAAGATAGTAAGCATTATACTTTTTTTTGGTTATGAATAGTCTGTCTTGGCTTCTATTTTATGTAAGTGACATTTGGTAACTGTGAACGTATATGTGATATTTACTGTTTACCCAAAAAATATTCTTGCTGCTTCTCTTGCTCAGTTTCAAACAACTATGGACTTACATTAAAGACATCTTATTAAGTACTGTATGCGATATAATTTGGTAGGTGAAGGACAGGTTTTCCTTGGTAACAAGTTTTAGCACTTGTTTCTATGAAGGATGCATGCCATCTTGCCTGTTAGATATTAAATATGCCATTGGGTTGAGGAACAGAGCTGTTGTTGGTTTTGTTAAGAGGATAGAACTCAAGGAGAGCTTCCTATTTTGTTCCTATTTTGGGATAATAATTCCTATTTTTTCCTATTTGTTGGCCACTGTCTTTCCTATTTTCCTATTTTCTGAGTGTCATTTATCACTTGACGCCCTGTAACTACTATATGTTCCTATAAGTAAGACAAAGGAACACTATCGTTCCGAATAATAATGTCCCTTAATGAATGGGAAAAATGGTTCCTTTTCATAGGAGAATCCCTTGGAACTGTCAGTTTTATCTGCATCAGAAATACTATCACCCATCTGGCTCTAAAAATATTTTACGATACGTGTGACTACACTTTTCGAAGCGTGTTTCGGCAAGTCTGTCCAGGTCAAAACAAGAGCACTTCGAGCACACTTTATAACACTTAAGCACATGCCCTAGGTGGCAAAGCTAGGCAAGTTCAGGCAAGTGACAAAAAAAAGATCTCAATTAATTGGTCCAAATCGTCTGTGAAATGCAGAGAATAACGCATCGGCGGGTCCAACACACAGGTCACATTCCACAGGGCACTCGTTGAAGGTCATTGTTTTACCTTTTTGAAAGTAACCCAAAACCCTCAATTTGGCTAACCCTAGGCCTAAAAGCCATCTTTAGGCCTAGGGTTAGCCAAATTGAGGGTTTTGGTTACTTTCCAGAAGGTAAAACAACGGCCTGCAGCGAGTGACCTGTGGAATGTGACCTGTGTTTTAGACCCACCACAGATTGGTCAAAAGTTCCAAATGCATCTCCAAAACCAAAAAGACTTCACTTGGAGGTAGACCGAGTCAGATGGTTGTTTCATTGACCAGTGAAAAACTGTAATCATAATGGATGCATATATCAAAGATATAAAGAACAAACACGGATGGTTCATTTATTTTCGCCAAAAACACAACACTTTCCATATCAAGTTCAAAGAATCCCGAACAAAGAAGGAAAAGACAAGTCCAACACACTTGGCAAGACCTATTTCAACATTTGATCGTTCAAAAGCAATTGTTGAAGAACTTCTGTCTTGGCTAACATGGAGTGGTGACGGAGGATGTAAAGGACTGAGACCCCGTCAACACTACGCAGCTAAATTTCCCGCTGAAAAGAGAACTTTTCAAAAAAGTAAGCGAAAGTGGATAAATATCAAAACCCAAATTCTGCCGGCCTAATGTGCACGGTAGGCCTAACCGTCTAAATGTTTAGCCGTTTTCGAATTCACCCAACGTAGTATATAGATGGTTTTTACAATGAATTTTTATCTATAGGAGGTTGAAGAT
>NC_090883.1:52441134-52448634 GCF_036669925.1 Montipora capricornis | reverse complement strand
CTTGTTTTTGGTCTAGTTTGCTCTCCATTTATTTTGAATGTAACATTGAGGAACCACTTAACAAGGTATGAGAAAATTGATCCTGAATTTGTGGCTGCTGTTGTGAGAGCTTTGTATGTTGATGACTTTGCATCTGGAGAGAACTCGGTAACGAAGTGTTTTGAACTTTACCACAAGTTGAAGTTGCGGTTCAGAGAAGAGGGTTTTAATATGAGAAAGTGGGCATCGAACAGTGAAGAGTTAACTGAAATGATCAAAAGAGCGGAAGAATCTTTGTCTTGGGAACCGGAGCTGTCTTGTAAGGCTACTCCTACATTGACCGAGCCGAACATTGAGGAAGAAGATTGGACAGTGTCAAATTCAAACAACAATGTGAGCGAAGAAACCCTTGTCAAAGTAATGGGAGTTCAATGGGATCAGATGGAAGATAATTGATCTTGCTACCTTTTCTAGACAAGCCTTAGAGGGAACTTTCACTAAACGGACATTATTGAGCAGTACTGCTCGATTCTATGATCCATTAGGCTTGCTGTCACCAGTTATCTTACCCTTAAAGTGCATGTTCCAAGAAATTTGTCATTTAAAACGTGGTTGGGATGAAGCTTTGCCGGAAGGTCTCGCGTCGCGCTGGAAGGAGTTACTACAAGACATGTGGGAAGTCTCAAGCATTGTAGTGCCTCGTTGCATCCTGGGTGATGTTCAAGTCGAAGACGTCACGTCTATTCAACTTCATGGGTTCGCAGATGCTAGCAAGTCTGCGTATGGAGCAAATGTCTACATCAGGTTGACAACCTCTGGAACCAGTTCTGTTTGCCTTCTAGCGTCCAAAACAAGAGTTGCTCCCTTGATCGGTGAATCAATCCCTCGACTGGAGTTAATGGCCGCCTTGACACTTGCGAATTTGATGACAGCCGTGCATGAGGCATTGACCTGCACTATGAAGATAGACGCTGTTTTCAATTGGACTGACTCACAGATCGTGTGGTGGTGGATCAATAGAGAGTTTAAACAATTCAAGCTGTTTGTTCAGAATCGAGTTCATAAGATTCCAAGTCTGTGGAGTAAGGATCACTGGAGATATTGCCCGTCTGAGTCTAATCCTGCTGACATTGCGTCGCGAGGGTCAAAGAGTTCTGTTCTCGCTCACAGTGATCTATGGTGGAAGGGAGCTCCATTTCTGAAAGAAGGAGAAGTTCAGTGGCCAAACCTACCTGATAATCCAATCGGTGAGAGTACATTCCCAGAAGAAGTAACAAAGGAATTGAGAAGGAAACCTGAAATTTCAAATGTTATGACAGTATCCGTGCAGTGCTTTCAGAATATTTCAGAAGTCATCTGTCCAGAAAGATTTAGTAGTCTCAGTAAACTTGTCAGAGTAACCGCTCTTGTGCTGAAATTCATCCAGAAGCTCAAGAGGAAGATAGAAATAGCTGACATCAGTATGGAGGATCAGAATGTTGCTACGAATCTCTGGTACAAAGACGTTCAAGGCAAACTTGAAGAAAAGGAGAAATCAAGTTCGACCTGGGAACAGTTAGGAGTCTTTAAGGATGCCAACGGACTTCTGCGATGCAAGGGACGAATCCAGAAGTCTTCACTTCCATACTCAACAAAACATCCCATTCTGTTATCTAGAAAGCAGCATTTCACTAAGCTCGTGATCATGCAGTCCCACGAAAACGTGAATCACAATGGAGTTGGAGAAACTCTTACTGAAATCCGATCACAATTCTGGATAATCAAAGGAAGGCAAGCTGTTAAGGATGTACTTTCCAAGTGTGTTACGTGCAAGAAATTACAAGGAAGAGCATACAGCTCTCCACCTACTCCACCATTACCTGCATTACGAGTTTCAGAGGAAATGGCTTTCTCTAAAGTAGGTGTGGACTTTGCCGGACCCTTGTACGTGAAGAATATATACTTATCCAAGGGAGAAATGCACAAGTGTTACATTGCTCTGTTTACATGTGCTAGTACAAGAGCTTTGCACCTTGAACTTACGCCAGACCTCTCCGCCAATTCGTTCTTAAGAGTGCTGAAGCGATTCTTTGGTAGAAGAGGACTACCGACCCTGTTCATTTCAGACAACGGGAAAACTTTCCGAGATGCAAAGGTTAACACGTTTGCTCTTGATTGGAACATGGACTGGAAATTCAATGTACCCACAGCCAGCTGGTGGGGCGGATTCTTCGAAATCTGTGTGAAACTTGTGAAAAGGTGTCTCAAGAAAGTGCTCGGAAATGCGAAGTTGAGTTATGAAGAGTTAGAGTCAGTGTTGATCGAAACTGAAGGCGTTTTGAATTCTAGGCCATTGACCTATGTCTACGATGAGGTAACAGAAACTCCACTCTCGCCTTCTCATCTTGTAATTGGTTGTCGACTTCTGGATCAATCTCCTGCCATCACAGTACCTGTAAACACTTTGCCTAGACGAGAGATATATTTAGACGGTCTTCTCACCCATTTCAGAAATCGATGGAAGAAAGAATATCTTACAGGTATCCGCGAGTACCAGAAACTCAAGGGAGGTGAACCAAGAAGAACAATTCAAGTAGGAGACGTTGTGCACATCTATGCTGACAAGACAACCAGACAACAGTGGAGAATGGGGAAAGTAGAGAAACTGTTACAGGGACAAGACAACGTTGTGCGCGCAGCAGAAGTGGTAACAGTAGATAATTCTCTCCGCAAGACTCGCCTAAAACGTCCAATTCAAAAGCTCTATCCTCTTGAAATCAACGAGTGTGACGAACACGTAACTAATGAGAGAATAGGACACTTTGACAGTGGAATGAACATACAGATAGTTAGCGATGTATACGGCCCTACAGTGATCACTCCTCCACGAACTGTCTGAACGTATCTTGAGAGTTTCACACTGAAGCTAAAGAGCTAAATTCGGTTTTGCGTTAAATCAGTCTGATTTGTTTAAACTTTCTTGATTGACGTCGACGTCAATCAGGGGGGAGTGTGTTGAAAACTGGAAATTAGTGTTACACGAGCTTTAGTTTGATTGACATGTGACAGGAATAGGCCATTTCCGAGTTCATGTCTTCCTCCTCTTCAAAGCGAGTCTAAGTGCGAAGTTTTTCTTATGATAATTAGTTTGCTTTCACATGTAAAGTAGAACTAATTACCATCACAAAAACTTCGCACTTAGACTCGCTTTGAAGAGGAGGCAGACGTGAACTCGGAAATGGCCTATTACATCTTATCGAGTTTTTTGGCGGTATTATATTTTGTGTATTGGCGGAATTATATCTCGAAAATCTTAGGAAATCATCTCTACCAGGAATTGTATTCTAAAAGGAAGTCATCTATCATTAAAGAGTTTGGATCATTAAAACAGAACGGATTGAATATGTTTGCACGTTCAGCCTTGGTCTTAATTTTTCGCTGCACGGCATTTCGTTAACGAGACAGTCCAATTTGTTCATGCATTCCTTCAACACTCTAAAACAGCTGAGGAAGTCCTCAGGGACAGCACCCGCGTGGTCTTCTTGATCATACTGCTTACGTACAGAAAATGACGTACTTTTGTGGCCATCCACGCGTGTATTTAGATGGCTACGTGTGTGGCCAACATAGCTACCTGTATCGCACAGGTTACATTGAAATCGGTACACAGCGCACTGTTCATCAACCAGCTTTGGTTTGGTCTCGCATTCTTGGAGGTCTTGGCTAATTTTTCGACTGACAGCCGGGTTGGAGAGTAGTTTGTGATCTTGAGACTTGAGTCTTTCAACGGAGTCTTAAAAAAGTTAGCAGAATTCTGGTCCTTAAAGTGGTACTATGATCAAAAAATCATTTCCTTTTTTTCTTCAGATTTTGAAAGCGTGTTTGCTTAACACCTAACTTGCAAAATTTTGAGATTTGAGTTTTATCCAAAGGCTGTTTATTTTGAGTGTAAGTTTTGGATTTCACGGTCCGCCATTACTCACGTTCAAAACTGGCCGATTGGACCTCAGAGGGTTGGATCTAGAGAAAATGACGTCATTTACTCACTAGCTTAAAATTTCAGCGTGTAAACGCAATTTATTACATATGCAAAACACGGGTTTAAAAGTCTGAAAGCCCGAAACTCCCGTGCTGCATATTAATTCGGCCGCGTACACACGCATTGCATTCTTAAACTAGTGAGTCTTTGATATCATTTTCTACTCGACCCAGCTCTCCAAAGATTTTAAAGTTAGTAATGGCGGACCAATAAATAAGAAAATTCCACTTAAAATAAACAGGTGTCTTTTTAAAATCAGAACTTAAAACTTGGGTCAGTTAGTGTTTAGTTAACATAGTTTTGAAATCCAAAGAAAAAAAAGAATTGTTTTTTTGGTCGTAGTACCACTTTAAATGGTATGACTACCCGAGTCACGGGTTTTACATGTTTTTAATGTCTAAGTTTCTCAAAATCACTATTAATAAGTGAAGTGGCGAAAAGAATCAAATACCCTCTAGATCGAGAAGCAAATCACATCACTTTTATTTGCGTTTGCCTATATTTGCAAACTCATTGTACGGTAAGCAAAACAGACTAATATGATCGAGGACGTTTGGGGGAGTGATATTGTAGGCCAGTGCTTCATATAGTTTTCATTTTTAAACTGCCTAAAATTGGTTAATGTGCTTTCAAAATGGGTTTTGTTTGTCCCATTCCGTAAACGACTGTTGTCTTTTTTGACCACACGATGTGAATGTCATGGAGTTTGTCATGTTTTTGGATAAAATATCCAATTTTCAATGCTTTTAAAACATTTGAAATTTTGTAATCGTGGATTTCAAGGATGTCCTTCTAAATACGAAGAATTTATTTTGCTTCATATGAAACTACCAATGCTCCAATCAGGTGTGCTGGAAAGCGAATTGCGTGCTTCGGAAATAACAGCATAATCGTCATCGTTGATGTCATATACCATTTCATCATCGATTCATTCCTCACGGGACCATTAGAACCCACTAATGACCAGCTCCCAGCGTCAGTAGCTTCATAGCTCACTTGGTTAGAGCGTCGCACCGGAATCGCCAGGTCACGGGTTCAAACCCCGTTGAAGTCCTGAATTTTTTAGGCTTCTCTACGCAATTGTAAAAATTGCGTTCGTAACTGCGAAGATTATAGCTTCACTTGAATAAGTTACTTATTCGTTCATTGAAAAGGAACGCCTCGTTCCGTTTTTATCAGTCTAGAAACAATTGGTTCCCACCAGTTTACTCAAAAAGAACGGCTTGTTCCTTTTCTATCTGTTTGGGAATAACAGGTTCTCTTTTGGTGTGGTCCTATCTTTTATTTGTTCTCTTTCGCAATAAAATGGAACAGCTCTTCCTGTTTTCGTCGTTCCGCAGAATAAATAAAACTCGTTGTTCATATTATCATACCCACTAAAATTGTAGCGTTCCAGACAAAAAGGGAGCAGTTGTTCTGATGATATAGTCTGTTCCGCAAGCTGGTTATTCTTTGCTAACTACCACTTGTTCCTATAAGTAAGACAAGGGAACACTATTGTTCCGAATAATAATGTTCCTTTAAGAGATGCGAACAATGGTTCGTTTTCAGGCCGCAATTAAGTTCCGGTTCCATCAGAGAATCCCTTGGAACCGTCTATTTTATCAGCATCAGGAATAAAAATATCAAAAAATATTCTGCGGTATGTGTGACAACACTTTTTGAAGCATCTCTCGGCACGTCTGTCCAGGTCAAAGCTAGAGCACTTAGAGCATACTTTATAACACTTAGGCACATGTCCAAGTTGCAAGTTGGCACAGCTGGGCAAGTTCAGGCAAGTGACAAAAAGATGTTAATTAATTGGCCCAACTCGGTTGTGAATCGTAGAGAATAACGCATAAATGAGAATTCGGGATGAGCAAACGGAAAGGTAAGACAGATTGGTCAAAAGTTCCTAATACATCTCCAAAACCAAAAAGACTTCACCTGCAGGAGGAAGAGTCAGATGGTTGTTTCATTGACCAGTGAAAGATTGTAATCATGATGGATTCATATCTCAAATATGTAAAGAAGAAATACGGCTGGTTCATTTATTTTGACCAGAAAGTACAGCACTTTCCGTGTCAAGTACAAAGAACACCGAACAAAATAGGAAACGACACAATTCCAAAACACTTCGCAAAATCTGTTTCAACATTTGATCGTTCAAGTGTAATTGTTGAAGAACTTCTGTCTTGGCTAACAGGGAGCGGTGGATGAGGATGCAAAAGTGACCGCCAGGCTCACATCAAATTGCAAGCAAATGTCTCAAGTTACTGTGGACATAATCGACTTGAGTTTATGTTCACCTAATCTACTCTACAAATTTGTTGATGCAGTGCGGGGCGAACGGAAACTTGCGGGGCACACGGGGCGGGGCGCATTAGTTATTCGGATTCCATTGCATAGTGGTTTTAATAAACACCATCGGCTACTTTCCTCAGAGAAGTTGGCATTTGCAGAACTTATGGATTTTATAAAAGTAAACGGGGCCCCTCTTGGGCACTGGGCTACTCTTTTGCTGATTTTGCGCCGTTTCTGCGAACTTCTCTGTAATAACGAGCGGGCTTGTCGAGGTTGTTGTGAAGATTTCGTTTTCATCGACTTCGTCGTCGTCTTTTTCAACATCCAACGGTTCATCAGGGTACGGCAAAGGGCACCAGATCCTGGTGATTTCGCGATACTCATTTTATCTCCACGGCCTTCTTTCTCCTCTCGGACGACACTGACACTGACGACACTCGCTCCTATCATGTAGTGGAGTGCATGCTTGCCAGAGTCGTCAGTCGCCTCATCCTCACTTTTCAAGCATCCTTAAGTCCAGCAAAAGACCAGCATAGAGTAAAAAATGCTGCACGCACACAGCTTGGAGTATTCTGAGGACATGTGCCTTAGACATTGTAATACATTTCTTCTTACCAGCTGATAGTACAATTTTATGATTCCATAATTTTTATATAAACCATGTTATTATGTTTTGGCTTTGATTTTTGAAAAAGTGTATGTTTTTATAGTTGGAGTGCCATTAAATATTCGCACATAGCCCGACATTCTCGTAAAACAGTATGCTTGTCTGATGCATCGGACTCATTAACTCGTTGGACTCATTATCATACATTGGATGGTTTTATTTTCATGAAGTAAAGAAAGGTTACTGCATCGTAGTCATTATGGATTAATATCCATAAGGGTGTGTATCAATACTGTTTTCATTTATTGGATTAATAACTCGTTTGATGTAAACGAATTTGAATACCTTCTCACAATATTCGTTTACTACTTCTCTGTTCTTTCGAGTTATTTTGTTTTCATTTACGATTGTTATGTCTCTTATTTGATTCTTTACGACTTTACTCAGACTATCGAGATTCAAAACATTGTTATTTTCATGGTTTAATGTAAATCCTTTGACAGCTGATTTTTGCCGATTTTCTCCATTTTTAAAACTGTAAGATTTCGGACCTGTTGATACGAATAGACCAATTTCTATATTTTAAGATTTGGTCCTAAACAAAAGTCATCAT
>NC_090883.1:52411134-52431134 GCF_036669925.1 Montipora capricornis | reverse complement strand
GGCCTTCGAATGAACTCTTGAGGGCTTCAGCCAGAGCGGAGCCAAGGGCTGCCGCGTTTAAAGTAATATTCGAGCTTCCTTCGCTCGTGTTGTCCTTCGGTGCAGAGGGCTTTTTCCCGCCTTTTTGTGAAGCTGAAGTTCCAGCCGATTTTCGCACCTCATTCGTGCCCTGTTCCTCCTTAGAGGGTTTTTCCTTACCCCTAACCGCTGCAGTGGTGGTTGAGGATGGACTGCATTCCGGCATGGTGAAAATTTTGCAGGGTTTAGTCCTTAGAGCAAAAACGTGCTTCGACCAAGATGGCGTAAGCTTTGCACTGAGTTGGCGCATGCGCTGCGATCTCATGTCATCTCACAGCACGATAACGAGATAGAATGTAATCATTGAACACCTTGTTCTCAGATCTTGGCACTAGCAAAACTGAGGAACTATATCATTCCTTTTGCACGGCTTCTAATTTGCACTGGTCGTTGATTTCCTTAAGGATAATTGCCTTAACTGCATCTTTAAAAACCATGTATTCCATCACAATGTTTCAAAATCTGCTGAGGTTTTGCTCCGCTATTAATCATTGTTCACAGTTGTTTGATATATTCACTGTATTAATCAGCTAACACATGATATCAAATACCATTAGTAATTTTGATGTGAATTTTAACAATGATTGGGCACAATCAATCAATCAATCCAATTTTGATCCGAGTTTATCCCCGTAAACGGGGGTGGCCGGATTTACCCCACTTTGTCAGCAATCTTTCTAACTCCCACTCTCCATTTCGCTCGATTCATGGCGTCCTTTTTCTCCAAACCAACGCTCTTGCTCTCCTTCTCCACTTGCGTCTTCGACGTCTTCTTTGGTCGTCCACGCTTCCTCGTGCCCTTCACTTCGAACTCCAACGCTTTTCTCAGAACATGCCCACCATCCCTCCTCAACAAATGCCCGTACCATCTCACTCCATTTGCCTTTTCCATCTGAACCACTGTTTCCTTCAATCCCAACATCTCCATCAGGTCCTCTGTCGTCTTTTTCTCCATCAGTTTTGCACCACACATTGCTCTCACCATTGCTCTCTCAGTCCTTCTCAAAACTGCTATCTCATTTTCCCTCAGACACCATGTCTCACTCCCATACAACATCGCCGCTCTTACACAACTCCGATAAACCATTCCTTTCACCTTCAGCGAGAACCTTTTTG
Source organism: Montipora capricornis (assembly GCF_036669925.1). Lineage (NCBI taxonomy): Eukaryota > Metazoa > Cnidaria > Anthozoa > Scleractinia > Acroporidae > Montipora > Montipora capricornis. Next base: position 52,429,940 of record NC_090883.1, on the reverse strand, counting down.
AGTTCAGCAACTCCACATTACCTGAACTTCACCCAGCCAATTCTTGCTCTTGCTGTCACAGCTGCCTCGCAACCACCACTTGCATTCACCCTATCCCCCAAATAACAAAAACCTCTCACCGTTTCCACTTCTTCGCACAACTCCTCCACCGATAATTACAAGACAAAGAAGTCCACCAAGGAGGTAGGCAAGTCAGCCAACTACGTCTTGGGGTGAATGTGAATAAAATTTAAATTTTAGAATCCACCCTAAGGCACATGATCTGCAGGAAAACTAAGAGTCCGGACATCTACTTCAGTGCTCATAACATGTGTGGTGTATGTTTTACTCTGGATTTGCTGTTCTTAATTCAAGTGAATGATGTAATTTCCACTGTATTAGAAAAAGAACATCCTACCATGATCAGGTTATTTAGGGTAGGGTAGAAATGGTAAGCATGATAGTAGTGGCTACGATGTAAAAGGGAATGGAATAACCCACTACCAGAGTTTGATTTGTGCAAAGAGTGTAATAACGTAAAAGACACGTGACCATAACAGTTAAAAGAAAAGCCTTATATGCTAGACTCCCAAAATGGCTTCAAATTAAGTAAGTCTTAGAAAGAAGTTCAATCAGATGCAAAACCAATTTTAAAATAACAGCAGCAGGAAACAAGATTATTATCCCAATTGAATAATTTATTGTTTCATTGTGCTTTACAATTTGCTTCGAAAAGGTTTTGCCAGGCTTGCCAGTTTAATAGGATGACGATTGTAAGTACAGCACAAGTAAGAGTTGAATAAAATAATTTGGACAGGGTTGTGTGAGAACATTATTCACACTAACTGCTCAAACATAAGTAATAGTACTCATTGAAGCACACGTAAAATTGACAAAATTTTTTGGATGCACACCTGCCCAACTTCATTGGTGTGATTTAAAAAAACATAATTTGGTGAGTTCTTATAGGGATGTCAGGTCTATGAGGCAGTATTGTGATCTGAAATGGCTGCCATTACAACATTACTATACAGAACAGATGCTGGGAGATGCACAATGAAATGACATTGTTCTGGAAAAACGCAAGTGATCCTCTGAAATACTTAATTACACAGCGAGATTGCTAACACCAAATTTAAAAGCAATACCATATTTGTATTCATAATGTGTTTCTTTATATTCTAATAAATAAGTAATAATGTTTTTTATCACTAACAGTGACATTACAGTAAACAGTAATTACATCATTGACACTTTTCTTTAACTATTTCTTTTAATCACTTTATAATTGCGTTCGAGGTACGAGAACGCAACACCTAATTTGTGTTGTAAGTGAAGTTTTTTCGAGATTGCATTTTCGTCGACACACTTTTGCCTCGCTTTGAGGCGCTTGGTTACGTTTTGCCTCACTTTGACGAACTATCGCACGTGGTGATTTGTGCGTCGTCGGCGTTCATTATTCTAGCGTTTGGTGAGGTGTGATAATCTTCCATCGTTCATCGTTGAAAAGAGCTGAAAGATTGCTGAAGGTCTGTCAACTGAAGTCGGTAAAATTTTACTTTGGATTAAGCATGGTTCGTCACTGTCCTTGGAAAATGTGTGCGACTCCTCGCGCTTGCATCAAACCGGTTTGTTTTGCTCGGCGGCCGTTGTGCCACAAAGTGAATCTACCGAGTTGTGTAGCTTGGCGGCCGTTGTGCCACAAAGTAAATCTACCGAGTTGTGTAGCTCGGTGGCCGTTGTGCCTCAAAGTAAATCAATCGAGTTGTGAAGCTTGGCGGCCGTTGTGCCACAAAGTAAATCTACCGAGATATGACGCTCGTCGGCGCGCCATTTCATCATGACTTGTGATATTTACGGCATTGAAATCAACAAACTGAATTTATTTTGTCCAAGCGTTCAGCACAGAAAAGTAATCTTAGGTCTTTAATACCACAAGCTGAAAAGACTTGCAAGTAATAGTTTCATTTTAGAGTAATTTTCAGTAGTTGTACTTGTAGTTGTAATTCTACTTGTAGAATTCCAAATAAATAGTTAATATTACGTCTAACAAGTTGTCACGTTCATAGATGCAGTACAGTGGAATTAGATCGTTATATCGAGGTATCGTTATAACGAGACGCCCGATATAACGATATTGCCTTAAAATAACCGAAAATATCTTTATATCGGGGTAAAATTAACATGTGCTTTTTTACTACTGTACATATTGTTTAATTAAACTTGTAATGAGTTTCAAATGACTCACAATTTGCAAAGCATTAGACGTTATCAAGGTTACACAACAAAGTCTGTGGTATGAGTCGTAAAAGGGAAACAAAACAAAACAAAACTTAAACATTTGATGTTGTATCGGTGTACTGATGCTGTAATATCGTTATATCGGGGAAGATTTTACGCTCGGTACGCTAAGAACTCAGCGTTATATCGGGAATATCGTTATATTGAAGATCGTTATATCGGGTCCCATACATTTTACTGTAACTTTTGCCGGGACATAGCATGTTTATCTTTTTACCGGGGATATCGTTATATCGAGGATCGTTGTATCGGGGTTCCACTGTAATAACATTTCCCTATCGCACGAACCATCCTCCCTCCCCCCTCAGTTGCTACCTGTACCAAACCTGTACCGTCCTACAAACATCGAACGCACTCGCCTAAGCTTCGATTACCCCTAGTACTATTACTATTATACACCAAATTTGAAAACCAAATACAGCTACTTTCCAAAAGTACGGTATTGGAAAAATAAAGAAGACCACACTGTGTAATGATATTGAATTAGTGGGTCCATGACAAATCCTTTAATACTGGTTTCAAGCTCTAGGCCTTCACACTTCGACTTGTGCTTTCTGTTCAACTCTGTTCGCAAGTTCGAGGTCCGCTAACATTACCGCGCTAGCCCTAGGCATAATAACATGACATCGCCTTCAGTTAAAATGAGCCTGGCAAATGAACGGAAGAGCGACTGCGACCAAGGAAATAGTAAGTAAACAAACGTAATTAAGCCTAACGAATGAACAGCATATCTATGTGCGTCTTTGGTATTCTGATGTCAGAACGGTCCCTAATGGAGTTCATAAGTCCAGCCTAGACGGTTTCTTGACCACACGGCCACTCCTGGTTGTCAGTGGAGCTGCATCCGTTTGGGTAACAGCTTCAGCTGGCTGAAGGGGCATTTGCGGCAGTTCAACTGGATTGGTGCTGACGTTGGCGTGCTGGGCTCAACTGGTTTGTTGTCATCACGAGGCATTGGTAAGGGTCCTGAGATCTTCATCTGTATTCTATTACGTCTCAGTTCAGCGCCATCTGCTGTCTTGACTATGTAAGACCTTAGCTTGCCTGCCCAGGTAAATTTCGTTTAATTTTTGAATTTGCCTCGTAACCATGCACTGCAAAGTCACGTTGGCCTTCAAAGTATGTGATGGACACACTGTGAGCATAACACAACCTTAATGTCAAGTAGTTACATCATGTTATATGTAATGGGCATAGTTTCGATAAGCACAAACATTGTAAATGTGTCTGATGATCCAAAATATATTTTGGATGTCGTTCAGAACACCTTTAGAAAAACCTGGCTCAGTTGTAAGAATATGCTTGTCATATCTTTAGCAAAAGTACACCCTGACTTGCAACCTACTGTTCTGATAATGTCCGGCGGAAGCGGTACATTGCTACGTTTGGCTGCAGAGGTAGCGGCGGCACGTGTACTTTGCGGCTTAAATATTTCAACATCTATTTTAGAATTTCTAATAACTGTCTTAATCCAGTGACTAATAGTGTCTCTGCTGGGTACTCTGTGGGTCATTGCATGAGTTATTAGAAGTTTTGCTTCATTACCCCCGAAGATCCTAGGTTCGGCACAGTTACTGTGTACACACTGAGCTAACACATAGTTTGCTGTCTTCAGTGTATTTTAGTCAGCTTGATATCAGGGTTCTTAATACCTGGTTTGCTTTGCTTTACGTGTCCTTCCACAACAAAAGTATGGTTAAATGCATGGTTACCCCCAATTTGTTTTTGGATACCAAGAGTACTTACTAAGATCTATTTTCTCCCTGAATTAGTAAGCATCATGTAGAGGCCTGTTTGACAAAAGAAGAGCAGCTACGTTTAAAACTCTGGAATCCACGAGTTCCTGGCCCTTCAACAGAGTCTAGACGATTGAGACTAGTGGAATAATGCTCCCAATTATTGATGTTTGCACCTTTTGCATTTTCACATCGTTAGAACGCGTTTCGGGCTTTAGCTTGTCCCAGATTAGAGGGTTCGCCTTGGTGGATACAAGTCCCTCACAATTCTTTGCAGGCCTAATTTTTCAGCGAGAACATTTTCGGGTAGTCTCTGTAGCACTACGCCATTCACTAAAGCAGGGGAGCATTTTTGCTCCAGTTGAAAACTCGCAGCAATATCTTTAAGCACGGCGGACTGTTTCATCGCCCGCTTGTGACGCTGGTTTGTCATCTGCTAGCATTTCTCCGTCGGCCGCCATTTTCGGAGGTCCCGGTTTGGAAACAATTTCCCAATTCTCTTCTTCACGTGAACTCTCAGATTCCATCGTTCGAATTACCATGTGAAATAATATTCCGACTGAGGACTCCATCGAGTGCTGCATTGCAAGCATTGATTTTGTGAGCATATCCCCTAATTTTTGGAGATCCATTGACTATGGTGGCTTTGGGCCCTTTCAACTCCCTATGAAGCCGTGTCAACTTGAATGGAGTTCGCTTCTCCGCTTAGCTCCGACGTTTTCCCCTTTTTTGAGGTCTGTTTACGCTCTCGCTCTTTGGAAAGATGCCGAGGATCCATCTCTGGGGCGAGACCTCTCAATTAAAAGGCGATAGTCTCGATTGTTGAAGGGTTTTCCTCACTTTTTATGTTTTACCACGTTGAGCGATTACGCTCACCAAAGTGGCCAACAAACGGCACTTGATCTAATAAGACAGACAGTTGAAAATTTTTACCAAAATAGCGCCGTGGAAGGCTGTGTTGGCGTCAAAATCGCGTCTTTGTGATCGTCATCCAAAATAAAGGAAAACAAAGTTTGCTTCTCGCTTTCAAGGTCCTCACACAAGAATAGCGGGAAATGCACAGAGCAGTTTTGGCTATAAGTGCTATCTCGCGTGACTACGCAGTGCATGGTAACGAGGCAGAATGCGGTACTCCTTATTTTTGGACGTTCATCATGTCACTTGACCTATTTTTCTTAATTGACCATTGCTGTTAACATGTGAACTTAAGTAAAAGTGGAATGACAAAGCCCTTAGAAGGAGCTCATTGAATAATTAAGAAACAAGATTAATATATTGAAACTAAACGTTCCCTATTTTTGAGTAAAGAATATAACCATTATAAGGTATTTTCTAGTCACGTGACGAAAATGTGATAGAAAAACATTTTGGAAATTTTTTAACAATACCGATCACTATTTGTCCGCTAAGTTTCATGAACGTTGGACATGTGCTATTCCTAGAAATAAAAATATGCATAATAGTTAGGTTGGTCAAGTCTTAACTAGCCTGAGGAATTCTTGATCTCAAACAACTTGCTCGTGCAGAAGGTGAATAACAAAGGCCCTAGGCAGGACCCTTGAGGCACGCCCTGACGGAGGTCGAACTTGTCAGATACGGTGCGCCTTCCAAGAGCATACGCCGTGAACGGTTGGACAAATAAGACCGGAGCCACTCCAGTGCAGTACCAGTGCCACCAAACTTGGTAGTTAGGCGCTCCAGGAGAATTTTGTGACTCAGCGTCAAAAGCAGCACTCAATTTGAGTCTCATCTACCGGAAGTCCACTGCTACGGGACGATACTCAGCTTTATCTGTCGTTCCGCCCTGATAGTTCTAGCAGTAAGATGGCCCTTTTTGCCATGACCAACCGTATCTCTGACTTGAGAGCTTGTGTGCTATCAGGTAAGCTAATGATTAACGATTCCAAAACGGAGTTTATTCTGGTTGGCACACGCCAGCAGATACTCAAGAATGATGCAATTACAGTCGGCTCTTGTCAAGTGCAACCAGTCACATCAGTCAGAAACCTCGACACATGGCTAAATGAGGAACTTACGATAACACCCACGTAAATAAACTTTGCAGCGCAGGCTATTTCCATCTTTAAGAACATTAAAAAAACATTTTTCGCAGTGATAACAGTATGAATACAGAAACCGAAAAGATGATACGAAACATTAAGCAGAGGTGTTGAGATGCGTAAGACAGAGCTTGAGGGAGGATAGGTGTTTTCAATCCTTTTGCAGGAGTTGATGGCTGCTTTAAATCAGGTAGAGCGCATATTTAACCTAGGTAAAATGAGAATCACCAATTTAACCTAGGTAAAAGCGGATTCAACCTGAGACCGGATTTGACCGACCACAGATACATTTTTTTTTTGCCATTTGTTAAAACTAAATCAATCAGGGTGGCCGACGTATCTATATCCCTAGCGGGAAGGTCAATTAGCTGGTCAATTTGGTATAGTGAGCAAAGAAAGATTAATTGCTTTGTTTGAACATTAAGCTCTTCTAGCATCAAAATTGAAATCATCAGTTATAACCATTTCTTTGTCCTCGGTTTCACACTTTTGATTAAATATGTCAAAGTCAATAAATACGTGTCTGAATTTGAAGGCCTGAACCAGTTGCATACTAGAGAGGATTTTCTATGCGGGGACTAATTTCGGCACTGATCATCTCAAGACGTCCAGGCACCAAGTCCTCTCTATACGGTATATTTTCCTGAATGTACAATGCGACACCTCTCAGCTGGCTCTATTACGGTCCTTTCTGATAAGATAATCGCTGATACGCTACTCGTGCACAACTCAGCTTATTCATATATTTCATGAGTGGGCAAGGGCATTTGATGAACATCACCCTTCCGATGCAATATTTTTGGACTTTGAAAAGGCCTTCGATTCTGTTCCACATAACCTTATTCCCCTAAAACTAGAGAGATTTTATTTGGTATCACTGGTCCTTTGTTGCACTGGTTGTCAGACTTTCTCACGGACCGATGTCACTGTGTCGTTATCGATGGATGTCAATCTGATTGGGCACCTGTTCTATCTGCATGGGGATTTTATAAGTTGAATGACATTCCTGGTTTCTCTATCAAGCCCTACAGTCATGTTTGCAGATGATAAGTTGGTCCATGATAGCAGTTCACCCACTTCAAAGTCCAAATTAGTACAAGAGAGCTTGGTGCAAGTCTGTGAATGGTGCCGCTTGTGGCGCCCAAGAACTAATGCAGAAAAGTATAAGAGCATGAAATTTACCAGGGCTAGGGATCCTGCTGTGTACAATACGATGGCTAGCAAGCAAGTAGAACAAGTACAGGCACATAAGCGCATCTTGGAGTACTTCTAACGGAAGATCTATCATGGAAGCCACAAATATTTGCTGTAGTGTTGCAAAATCAAACGGGTTGCTTGGATTACTTAATTAAACGGACTTTTGGGAAGAGGTCGAACGCCTTGGTTGTTGGTGATAAAGTGATGGTGCGCCCAATACTCGAGTATGCATGTCAAGTGTGAAATCCCCATCAAACATACCGGCGGTACCTAATTAGAAAATTGGAACGTGTCCAACGCAATGTAACTGGATGGGGTCTTGGAAAAGATATCACACATGAAGAAAAAAACAAGTCCCTTAAGCTGCAATCACTTCGCCAGCGAAGAGAATTTTTTGGTCTAGTTCAACTGTTTAAAATTATTAAAGGAAACTCTGTTTCAAATATTGATGATTACATGTTCTTCTGTAACTGCAGAAGAACAAGGTTGTCATAATTACAAACTTTTAAAGCCTTGTTGTCGGACAAATACCTTCAAAAATTCATTTTGGAATAGATACATGTACATAGATAATTAGAACGATCTACCGGCATCAGTTGCAGATCTTGAATCTGTTAACAGCATCAAAAAAACCTTAAAGATTTTATTTACAAATGAATTCATGAGGATATTGCTATATTTAATCTAGATTTTCGATTTTTTTTTTTTTTTTTTTTTTGGGGGGGGGGGTGGGGGGGGTATGGTTTCATATGAGGATATAGTTCCCCTCTACTATAGTCCGTTTAATTATTGGGCCGTCATTGTAATAGTTTTCATAATTTAATAAAGTTATATATATTATGTAAGATTATGGCCAGGAATACTAATTTCCTTGTCAGTTATAGATTCATCAATGTTTGACTCATTTATGGCAAAAATATCACAGGGGGCATGAACTAAGACATGCTTAATTTCAGTAAATGTGTTTAAGTAAACTATTAACATTCAAGTTAATTTTGAAACCCTTCAGTGAGGCCGTCCCAGGGGCTTCGGGGAACAAGGAAACATGCCTAAATTGAACTGGGGAACATAGGAGCCATGTCAAAATATTTTAGGGAACAAGGGAACAAAAACCATTTAAAACAATTTTAGGGATCAAAAAACTGGGAACAAGAGAGAGTAATTTGGAGAACAAGGGAGCACAAGCAATATTTAAAGGGACAGGGGAACAAGGACCCCCTCTCCCTGTACTGTAAAGTGAATATGTCGCCGGCCCGTGAACCCGCATAACGCATTCCTAACCAAATATTGGCAACGCTAAGGTGTAAAGTAATCACATGCCCATGGAAATAACGCGTAGAAAATCATTATTTCTTTCACTGCGTACCGGAGATAATTACCCTGGATGCCTGAAGGTTTTTTTTTCCTCTCTTGAGCGACGGGATAGCGAGTCGCGAGTCTACAGTTTCTGCATATGCCTAGCAACTATGTAGGTAAAATAAATTGCTAAAGTAATTAAGTGTGATTTCTTCATTACTGGAGCTCCTGTCAGCCTCCCAAAATTATTTTTAATGGTATCGCTATGATGGATGCATCTACTGCGTCACGCAGTTAAAAATGTTTGAGGGAAGCGCGATGGCCTCATTGTTAGCGCGCTCGACTCCGGATCGAGTGGTCCGGGTTCGGGTCCTGGCCGGGGACATTGTGTTGTATTCTTGGGCAAGAACTTTACTCTCACGGTGCCTCTCTCCACCCAGGTGTATAAATGGGTACCGGCGAATTTAATGCTGTGGGTAACCCTATGATCGACTGGCATCCCATCAAGGGGTCAGTAGTCGCTTCATGCTTCAGAAACAGGAGATAAGCGCCGGCCTAATGGACCTTCTAGGCTCGCAGCAGACTTTACCTACCTACCTGCTACTATAGTGGATGCATCTACTGCGCCACGGCGCAGTTAAAAGTGTTGGAGAACTTAGGTTCTTAAGATGCAAAACACAATCTAAAATACCTGTTGAATTCCTTTGAGACTTACATCAACTCTCAATCTGACGGCTTACGGCTCTGATCCTGGCACCTTGTTTTAGGTCTTGCTAATCGTGGTGTAAACATTGTTGAAACTGAACAGTGGAAAATTAGTTATTAAAAACGCTGTTGTTTGGTTTAATTTCTTTTGTTTTGAAGCGTAAATCTTGATATCCAATGAGGAATCTGATGAAAACAACGTGTGGTTTGGATACGATATCCAAAACACGAGCTAGTGGTTTCATCTTGGTTTTCATTGGGTTTCAAAAGTGTTGCACGTGACGAATTTTCAAACCTCCTTAGCGGACGTCTTTTGTTGTTGTTGTTGTTGTTGTTGCACAATTGGAAATAATTTAAATATAAAAATGCAGGCCTATGTGTTTTTGAAGGCCACATTTTAAAAGTTTGGAATGCTTTATATCACTGTTCAATGTGATACTTGTCAAATCCAAATTTCACACTACATTGACTGTAACTGAAAAGATTTCATTTACATGATACATTGTAGACACTCCTCTAACAATACATAAGAGAGACAAAACGGAGACTTACATTACTTTGAGGCATTGCCTTGAAAAAAAGATAAACTTTGCATCCGAGAAACGGATACAACTACGTTCGTTTTTGAAAAGCGGTGCGCGTACAGTGATAGTTAGGGGGTGCGTCTTTACATAGGGTCCTATTTGTGCACCGAATTACATAGGGCGGTTTTTGGTTATCTTGTTGTTCATATTTTATATAGAGGGTTGTGATCAGCTGCTACGAATGATGCTTCATAACTTGCAAGATCTTGAGAAAGGACATTTCACGTCTCACACGGACAATAAAAAAAACTTACATTGAGGCGTTTCGCGCAACCACTCGTTTGCATTCACTGTGTTTATTTGGGCTTTTATTAACTAACATTATTCCTATTCAACATATAATTATGTCTTCCATTTTTAAATGTTACACCTTGCCGGCTTAAAGACAGTAAAAATTTCATCTCTTTAATCAATACTGAGCCCCATCTACACAATTATCAAAGCTGATCGGCTTGCTTATGCGTCGGCCCGCATCACTGTAGAACCATTTCAGAATGTACAACTTTCATCTTCGCTGATGTAAAGAAATTAATGGTCTAAACAATCTGTGCCTTACTGCCGTTATATTTTGATAGCAAACAACCGACTCCTGCTTTCCATGGCGCTACGAATGTTACAATGTTTACAATTATCTTTTTAAAAGTTTTGACCTCCATTCCCGGGTCGATTCATTTAATGCGTTGTTGACAAATGCGAAAAAAGATAAATAATGAACGTGTCTTGTGCCTTTTGGGAATTTGATTCTATTATGATGCAAAACTTGAGCTTTAGTTTTCTATTGTTTTGGCACCAACATGGCCGTCTTATCTCGTGAGTGCAATCACAGAATATATCAACAACGAGTGCGAGTGTTTCGTCATAGGTTGCAAACACCGGAAAACCAAATGAAAGCGCGACATCCAATTCAAGTCTTGTTTGCGACTTGTACGCGATGCAAACCGAGGGATTTCATGACTGCTCTACTTCTTCCACACTTATGACTTAATGACCACACGTGACCACAACGAAAACGTTTTCAAAATGGCCGCAAAACGATCGTGGAAAATTAAAATTCCTATTTAATTCGCTTTTGCTTATGAAGTCGAACTTTTACCGAAAAGCGAGTATTTGTACTAAGGGCTAATCCAAGCGACGATGAAAAATATACAAATTTTCCGTCAGTTGCCCTTTAAAGACCGTTTCAACGAACACCGACGTCCTGTTGACAGATCGACCCACTTCTTCTTCAAGACAAACAACTGTTTTTGAACATTTCACCAACAATAACCACACGGATCACGATATGGAACTCATTCCATTGGAACTCATCCACACATGTCGAGACTCGTAGGCAAAACACGAGAAGCGTTTCTTATTTTTGGGTCACTTACATGTACTCGGTTAGTCCTATCAACTATTTAGGTGTCCCAAACTCTACACAATGAACCTAAAATTTTAAAAAAAAGCTTTATTTCTATCACAATCTTTTACTCTTATACCTAAAACATAAAGGCAAATCATTTAACTCCCTGAAGAACTCAGGCTGTGTCTGGAGAAATATTGGTTAAACAAAAAAAATATATTCTCACAGCCGTATAACCCGCTTTGTTTTTAGTGAACAAATTATTTGCTGGTTAGATCACCCAAAAGCTACAATCTTGGACAGAATAAAAAGGAACAGAAATGCCCCCTTCCCCCCAAATCAAGGATGAAGCCGCGTGAAGGTCAAAACGTGCCATTTTCCCATCACTGATTTTGGGGGGAGGGGTGGTCTCAATTTTCCGTTTAAATTGTCCAAGATTGTAGGTCGCTAGTGTCAAGCACTCTTCTCCCTTTCCCGACGGAAAAGGGAGAAGAGTGCCTGACAAGAGCGGCCTTGGACCATCTGAGAATCGGGCTACCGAAGATCCGGCACTTCTACTGTACTTTGTTCAGCTGGCCTTGCATAAAAAGAAATGTCTATGTATTATATATCCGATCTTCTCGAATGTCCGAACTTCCGACGTTTGTTTACATAAAAAGTCGCGTGATACTACATGTGAAATTTGCGCACGTTTCGGTGCTGTCTGAAACACACTCATAAACACTTGTGGGCATCAAGTCTTATGTTTCAATATTGAGTTCTCGTATCAAATCCGGATGTTTTATTTTTAAAAATGTGGGACGCACTGAGAGGATCTATGCTTATCTACTGCAAAGTATTAAAAACAGATAAAATAGGCCATTTTCGAAATATCAAATGTTCAGCTTGATACTGAGGCAGTGAGGACCAAAACAGTTGAAATGTGTTGGAATGAATGTGAAAAATATTTACATATCATCCACTTTCCTTTCCTTGTCCTCACTGCCTCACTATCAAGCTGAATTTTAATATATCGAAAAAGACCTATTACCTAAGGCCTCTACAGCTCTTTTAGCGTGCAAATGCTTTTCTGTACTGTATATCAATATCTTTCCCAGGGGTTCAATTTTCTTCAAGAACGGATGAGAAATTTGTTTTTTCTATAGAGGTTAATCAGGTCACGTTACAGTTTCCAGGCGCTACGAGGAATGAATGTTCGACCCTATCCTAATCTTCTTTTCCGGAAGCTGAATTAAATTATGGATTTATTAGACCGTCTGGCCTTTTTGTATAAGCTAATTAGCAGATTTTCTCTTCCTTTTACTTTCTGTACCAGGAGATGTTTTCAAAGACACGGCATGTGACCCTGAATGTGGTTTCAGTATTGTCTACGATATCCATCATCGCAGTGGTCAAAATGTTGCGCCAGGTGAGCAAAGAGTTATAGACGTATAAAATATTGTGTATGGTGCAATTTTTGTTTGACCATACCATATTATTTTTAATTACTTAGTTACGTCGGTATAGTGTAAGAGGGAATTTACTTAAAGTGCTGCATTAATTATCTAAGTAACCGCCAGCAACACACGGTTGTCAGTGGCTTATCTTCAGTAATTCATGGATTAGTTGTCAGTTTTGCGACCCTTGCTCTTCACTATACTTATCAATGATTTCTCTGATGTAATTTCAGTAAATCATAAGATAGCACTCTACGCTGATGACAGTGGCGGTGTTTTCACCAGCGGCTTTTAAGGTCGCTTAGCGAGTGACAACCGGAAATCGGGTGGAAACAGTTGCTTTTCCAACTCACTTAGGGCGCGGTCGAATGACCGTATTCCACCGGAATAGGAATACATGGAATAGAGGTTAGAAATCCTTTGTTTTTGCGGAGATTCATATTAATATTGTCAAACATCTGCTAAAATGCTATTTTAAACATAGCTTTATTATCTGTGTTTCTGCAAAACGCCACACATGTCTAGTTTTAACTCATCACTCCACGTATTCTTATTCCGCAATAGGGTCAATCGAACGCGCCTCAAAAGTTAAGCGAGTAGCGAGTCGGCAAATACTTCCGGTCAATGAGGAGTCGCTTGCCGTTATTCAAATCGGAAATGCAACAGGCGAGCTATTTTTATTACTTTTATTATTGCATTGGCACATGCACTTCGCTTAACGAAGTCTGCAAACAAACCACTTTCAGGAATGTTAAGCGAGACCACGGCTGTCGTGAAAACACAGGCAGTAACTAGTAGGGGCTATAAATGAACTAGGGACAATGATCAAGAAAGCTTTCAACTGTTTCAACATGATCTTATTCACATCACTGAATAGTGTAAATTGAATCAGATGAGAATAGATGTCAAAAAATGTAAGGTTATGAATATAAATAACTAAGAAAAACAACCTACTTATAATTATCTTGGAATGATCATATTGATAAGATTACGGCCAACAGACCTTTAGATAATGAATAAAAAACCAAAAGCAGTGTTTCATCGGGCTCAAAAACACGAGGTGTAACACGTGCTGCACGTTTTTTGAACGACTTCTAAAACATTTCACAAAAAGTGTGTCCTTCGGCCTCGGGAGTCCGAAGAAAAGTTCAAAATGTGAGGGGAAGATACTGGCATACTAGAAAAACAAGGCGGACCTTATTACTATTCTTTATGTAAATAATCCGTGTCCATATATCACTTTTTAACTTCAAATTGTAATTTTTAAACTACATCAAATCTTAACTTATCCTTATTTCTCCAAATTCTACTTTACTACACTTGAAACTTCACGCGGAGTTTTCCCCAGCACGCGTTCGACGTGCTGCTCGTTGAATCACGCGTACTAACGAAGTTAATTGAGAGATTAAGCACCGCGTATTTTTTTTCCGCGAACGGCCGGGAAGGGCACGTGACCTGACATTTCCCGCGTTTGCCGTTTGCCGGCCGCCGTTTCTACTCTAGGAGGACATTTTTCCCGTTTGTAGGGAAGGCCAAAACGTGAGTATTTGTAGCCCATGTTTACCAACTATTTCTCCATTCTCCATTTTGATCACTTGCTTTTATAGCTAAGCTTCATTTATCATCCTACTTCTACATGAACTGCTTATAAAGCTAAAAGAGTTTCAAATTCAAGCGGCAAATACATAACTTCTCTGTATCTATTTTTCCTAATCGCAGTGAATGTCGACAGAGAACATTTGCCTTAGGAAAATTAAGAAATATGAGCCTGGCCTGTACTGAACTGTAACTGTATTTCAGTTAATATTTTCAAAAATAAGTTGAAAAAGTTTCTTTTTCAACGAACATTTAGTTAATTCCGTGTCGTCGGGAAGCTTAAACAGACGAACATCGCGGGCGGAACGGCAAACAATAAACGGCTAGCCGACGTTCAGCGTTCGCCGTTTTCGCGGTGCTTAATCTAACTAATATTTCAACTGATAAAGACTGAAGCTCAGGCACCAGCCGAAACGTCCTAAACGAAACATCAAAAATAGTCAGAGTCAAAATTATCTTATATTGTTGAAAAAGATTCCTGTCAAATTGCGCTTGTGAAGTAACATGATTTTCAACCTGTGGCAACGTGATCTAACGCGTGACTATTTGTTTAACCACGTATAATCCGCTTATGCAGTGTCAACGTGCAAACGTCCAATAACCCATGAAGGCTTAAGGACGGTGCCTACTAATTCAAAAGTATTTTTGCGCGCTTGTTTGGATATGCGGGAAAAGCAGATCTCAACAAGTGTTTTTAAAATCGTCGAATTAAAGCTGTTGAAATGAATAGCCATAACTGTAATCACAATTTCCAGGCATGTTAACGATATGCGCTTCATTGCGTCCCGTGGGAAGCAATCTCAGCTTGCCGGCCAAAACTGGTTTGACGACAACACCGCGACGAGAATTCTGAGCTGTCTCTACGCATGGAAATGAGGTTCTGGATTTGTGCGACCACGCTAACTCCATTCAGCCCACCATGCGTCCATGTGTGATTGGTTGAAAATTTGTCATAATGCAGCAGTGAAATGGGTTTCTTCAGTATGCTTCAAATTTCAGGACCTGTTTAGAATTTTACATCGATGACTTGCCGCTAATCTTTCTCTTATTGCCATTTGCACAGTTTAGACAACTTTTGGTGCACACTACAGCATCTCTATCAGCTATTTACTAGTAACAGAAGCACTAGAATGGCTAAAAACAAGCATCGCACTGTCATTTATTCATACGATTTTATAAATGATCAAGAGAATGCTGAAATTCAATTAGAATTCTAAGATGAATCATCAGTAGATAAGGTCTTCAATAAACAAGTACCCTCAGAGCTTGGTGCAAATTCCCAAACTACTGGAAATCACAGTCCATCAGCAATAACAATGTATAAACAGTCAAAAGGAATATCTCTGATGACCAATTACATCAATTAGTTAGATCATTAAATAATTAAAAATGCAATGCAAAGCTTTCAACAGGGTGCTTTCATGGACTAGAAATACATGTAAATGAAAACCTCAACAGCCTGAAGTGCCAAGGCTGTGCTCTAAGGAAAATTTCGGAGAGCCCTTCGGGCTCCCTAGCATTTCAGCTGGGGTGCCCAGCCCTCCAAGTTGGTCGCCCAATTCTTTTAATTCTTTATTTAATTAATTATCTGAGATCAACAACGCAGCAAGATCTTCAGTGAAGCGCCAATCACTGCGTTATTTGTTTAGGGCGCGCAATGATTTGCTACGACACCAAAGACAACGCGGGATTGCTCTGCTGCTAAAACAACAACAGGGAAAAACAACTATAACCCAAATATATTTTAACCAAGCAGGCGCAGCCGCGAAAAATCGTAAAAATATTAAATTTGCATAAGCTGCTAATGTAGTGCGGTAATCGCAAAAAAGTTTACAGCAAGCTTGAGGCAATATTATTATCATTATAGTTATAATAATAAGATTATTATTATTATTATTATTATTATTATTATTATTATTATTCGAGTAAAGTAAAGAGTAAATCGTTTATTAAAAAACCACAACTTGCAGCTATAAGTTGAATTACTTGTGTTCTATACAGCATGTTTAAAAATTCAACTATAAAATTCCTAACTACACCAGTATTAATTTTCTATTTACAATTGTTGTTTAATTCCAAAGTGCATTATAAAAGTATTTCTAAACCTCTTTGTTTTCACATTCGGGACTGAAAACATACGCCTAGTCCTAAAATTATATCTCTCACTGTCATTGTGGGCGGGCAGCAGGCTAGCTAGTTTATGCTGGATTCTCTCCAGTTGTTGGGTGTTCTACTGGGTAATGTTTATTGTGTCTCAGCAACTCCCCGTAGCTTAGAGACACAACACTTTCCGCAACAGGTGAGCAGTTCCAAGGATGGCCGATAATTGTACACTTCCAAGGACGTCAGGTACATCTAGCTTGCCAAACCAGGTCTTTGCAACTTTTCACATGCTTCCAAGAGCACCAATCACGATAGGTATTATTGTGACTTTCGAGGCTCCATGAATCCTTCTGAGTTCAAATGCTACTTCCTGGTACTTTTCAACCTTCTCCTCTTCAGTTCTGATGATGTTCTGGTCCGCTGGCACAGCTATATGGCTAGAGTAATATCTGGCCGATTATGTTTCAGCACTCTGTCTGTGTAGATACTCATGTCCCAGGTAATCCTCCCTTCTCCATTTTCTGCGGTTGGCAAGGGTTGATGGTCATACCACTTGTCATTACACTCTATTCCATACTTCCTGTACATCTTCCAGTGTACCCGCAGGGCCACCTTGTCGTGGCGCTTCCTATACTCTCTCTGGGCAAGCTTCTTGCATCCACTGACAATTTGTCGTACTGTTTCAGTAGCATCTCCACACAATCTACACAGTGGTGTCTCTGAGGTCTTATCTATGCTGTACTTGATCGAGTTTGTTCTTAAAGCTGAGCAGCAAGAATCAAACATACTGTTTCCTTTTTTCAGAATCCATTCCTGAGCCATCTCCAAGACTCATCTCCAGCTTCATCTGATATTTGTTGGACAAACGCACCATGTAGGGCTTTCTCCTTCCAGTTTTTAACTTTCTCGTGATTCCTCCTCCTCTCATAGTCCTGCAGACTCTCTTCTTCAACAATCACTTTCTCCTTCAACGCAGCTTAAAGCATCAACTCTGTCCTCTCTCTTAGGTAGCCATGAAGGGATTTGCTCTCCTTTCTTACACACTCCTCGATGCCGATCAGTCCTCTTCCCCCTTCCTTTCTCGGCAAGTACAGCCTCGCAATATTACCCCTGGTGTGCAGATAGCCACTCATTGCCAAGATCTTCCTAGTTCTTCTATCATGTTGGCTACCTCCCCTATTGTCCAGTCCACAATCCCCGCACTGTAGCGTTCTACACCTACAGCCCAGGTATTGATCAAATTTCCACCACTGAATTTTGATCTACACAACTTCTTAACTCTTCTTATATACTCGATGTTATTTTGCCTTTCATCTTGGTGTTGAGAGTCTGGTCCAACTGTTAGATGCCAAGGTATTTGTAGCCTTCCTCCTCTATTTCCCCGATATGCTGCTTGTCGGGTAGTTCTATTCCGCTACTGCCAACTTGTCTTTCCCTTCTCATTTCCAGAACAGCACACTTGTCTAGCCCAAACGACATCTTAATGTCTTGCGAGAAGATCCTTACTACTTGAACAAGTGAGTCTAGTTGATCTTTGCTAGCTCCGTACAGCTTCTGATCAGATCATCCATGAATAGTAGGTGGTTAATGGGCCTCATGTCCTTTGCTAGTTTGTATCCAGCTCTCATTTTTCGTAGTACTAGGGGCAAGGGTAACATGGTCACTATAAACAGTAGTGGTGACAAGGAGTCACCTTGAAAAAATCCTATCCTAATGTCAGCCTGCCCGAGAGCCATTCTTCCTGATGTCAATACTGTCTTCCAGTACACCATGCTGTTTCTGATTATAGAGATCATATTCTTGGCAGCCCCAACCATCTCCAGGCATTTCAGGATCCATGAAAGCGGCATCATATCATATGCCTTCTTGTAGCCAAGCCAATGACAAGTTTGTCAACCTTCTCCGGCAATTCTTCAGGATTACATTGTTTACAAGCAATTGATCTTTCGTTCCTCGGGATCCCTTCTTGCACCCCTTCTGCTCATCTGTTAGCGGTCCATTCCTTTCCAAGTGGTGGTATAACTTCTCTCCCATAACTCCTGTCAAGAACTTCCACATCATGGGTAGGCAGGCAATAGGGTGGTAGTTGCTGGCCTGGGCACCCTTCGCTGTGTCCTTTTGTATCTAAACTGTTCTTCCCCTGACCTTCCACGCTGGCACATTCCCTTGACATATACAGTCTTGCAAGCATTCTTGCAATCTAGAGTGCAATCCTGTCAGTTTCTTAAACCAGAACCCCTGAAAAAGATCGGGCCGGCTGCCTTCCAGTTTGCAATCTTGCTCACTCCATTTCTAATATCCTCCACAGTGATGCTGATATCTTCTTGCACCTCGAGCTCTGTTGTGCTGAACTCCACCTCTACATCGTCTAGCCAAGATTCTCTCTCATTGTGGTCGACTTCCTCCGACCAGATTCTGCTCCAGAAGGAGGTTGCTTCTGTGGGATCAGGTAACACCGTTTCTCCTCGTTC
>NC_090883.1:52388634-52403634 GCF_036669925.1 Montipora capricornis | reverse complement strand
AAGGAAGGGAAGAGAGACCCAGGAAACGAGGTTGCATTTTATAGCTAAAATTTAAATTGGGCAAAAATATCTCAACTTACTTGCAATAACATTGCCAAGAAGTCAGAGAATTCACTTGAAACGTCGTAAAAACTTACTTTTTTTCGTCATGTCTTCTCTTTAAACTTAGCTACTTGTAATTCTTCTGCGGGTAAACTGGTGTCTACCCCGGAAAAATGGCTGGGTCTACCGGGTAACACCGAGGACGTCATCGCAAAATGAAAAAAAAAAAAAAATTCAAGCCACCCGTTACCTGTACACCGATTCCGGGGTATCTTAAGGTCTCTATGGACTCACGTTTCGACCACCTGAGCAGATGTCATCACCAGAACTAAAATAGGAACTGATAACAACTTCCGATCAGATTCTCAAAACGTGAGTCACTGTCATCCTAAACCGTGTCCTTCTAGTTACAATTACTGACCCTCATGAAATCCTATTGTTCTCTCTATGCATTGCAGTCTATAAAGGTGGGACATGTTGCTGTGACAAAAAACGTGTGAAGTGTTCACTGAGGCGACATGTAGCAGGGACAAAATCACAACAATTAGACATGACCCCTCGTGTCTGGGCAGACACAAGGGGTCATGTTTCAGGGACATGTTGTAGCGACAAAAATCTTGTGTAGTGCACTCTGAGGCGACATGTATCAAGGACGCTTATTTCCCTTTGGTAAACAAGCGATGCCATTTTCGACGGTCGATGCCATTCTTACTAACCAAGCCTTTTTATTCGGTTAGCTTTCAATAAATTGTTAGGCTTAGCTTCATTTAAATACTTTAAAATTGCATCTTTGAAGTCGTTAAATGCTATGTGACATACGCTGCTAATCTAGTCCTAGATTGAGTAGTTTTTCCTCATTTGCAAACGACAAACTCAATAGCGAAAATTGTTTTAAGTCTCGTCCAAATGGCATCGCTTGTTTACCAAAGGGAAAATTGCAGCAGGGACAAAATCACAACAACGACCCTAATGCATGTCGCCTCAGTGTTTATTACACACCTCTTTGTCGCTGGAACATGTCGCTGCAACATGACTCCTCGTGTCTGCCCACCTTTACTTAAACAACGCTCTGCTGCAGTGATTAACAATTAGATGGTTGATTTTTTAGGGCTTACGTTCCTCTTTTAAAGGCCTGGAAGAGGTAAAGGATTAACGACGTGCTGTAAGAAATCCAGATAATGACAAACATCCCAGCGCGAGCTATCGTATTCAAGAACAACAGTCAATCAATCGATCAATCTGGATATTTCCAGAGTCACTCGCCCAAAGCAAAGACTATGGATTCGTGATTGCAAAAAAACGACGTGACCACAAGAAGGCCCTCATAACGTGCAATTTAATCCTGAACGTTCAGAGCCCGTATAGGGTAAATTTCTAGCTTAAAGGGTCGCTAGCTTAAAAGTCCAGGCACAAGCTAAGGCAATTTTCTACTACATATGTATTTTTACTTGTTGAATGAGGACCAGGCTTTTAGAGCCCAGCATTTTGCGGATAAGAAAATCCTGTGTGATCTAAGTTTGAGGAAACAATAAAAACTATGCACAAAGAACAAAGTACGGCCATTTCCTGTTATCTCAAATGGGAACATTTATTTGCAAGCGAGGGCGCCCAGGTTGATACAAACAAAATTTGTTTAGAAAAACTCACAATGGTTACTTTGCCTGCAAATGAATCAGACGGCCCGGTTACACAGCTACACAGCTATTGCGAGGAATTATGCAGGATGTCCACTAAAATGATCTTTTAAATGAGAAAGGTCGCTAGGAATCCTTTAAGTTTTCCAAGATTCTGGAACTGTTATTCAAAAAACCAGGTAAGGATTTTTCCAGTGTGTGTTAAAGTACCGCAACTGGGGTTATTTGCTTCCACCTCAAAAGCAACTCAACGTAAGTAGCTAGGTTTTTTATATTTTATACTGTGCAAACCAGTTTTCGGGAATCGTTGCACAAAATCAAGTTTAAAGTCGCAGCTAAAAAACTATCTAGCCCTTGGCTTCAATTTTTCCTTTGCACTTCACTTACCATTGTAAGTGGTTGCTTGCAGTGGGAAGGGAGGAAGCCCCAACACTGAAAAGATATTAGAAACCGGATCATTCCAGCGTCGTATATTTTCTGTAATTTACTTATCATGGGAAAAATAGTTGCTGTCCCTAGCTGATATTTTTCTACTAATAGGATCTTCCTACTCGAGCGAAAGTTTTAACACTCTGCAACCTTTGTGAAGAGGATCACAGTACTAGTCAGAGAAAACGAAAACACCGTGGTGAACGGTCTACTTTGTTTGTTTTGCCAGTTCTTTGAAGAGTCCTATTTTCCATCGAAATCTCTTCATGAAAATGAAGCAAAAAAGCGTTTCCCCTTCTAAATTCTCTCAAATCTTGGATCTCCCCACAAGCAGCCCCGAAGCAACAAGACGTAAAGGCCAAGAGTATTACTAGTGTCATTTCGTGTGTATTTCATCATAAAACCTTTTTTCAATCAATTAGAATGGAAAACATTACACCAAAATGCAAAAGAAATCAGCCGTACAGTTATCGCAAAAGGTGTGAATACATGTTGCCAGTAAAATCCGTTACAAGGTTGAATCTGTTTTTACCTAGGTTAAATTGGTGATCCTCATTTTACCTAGGTTGAATACGCACTCAGTTGAATTCAAGAAACATTCTTTGGAGCCTAAATTAAGCCGAGGGAAAAATTAGGGTCAGATTAGAATCTTTTTAGTTGCTGTTTTTGTAAAGAAATCTGTAGCTGTTTCGCAACGTAGAATCGTCTTTGACCTCCCGAACACATATTTCATCGAAGATTATCGTTGGGAGCCCCTGAAGGATACACCTCTTTGGGACTTTAGAAAGTCTCTAATACACAGCAAGAAAATCTCTCGATCAAAATCATCTCTCTGTAAGTCTAGGGATCAATGGCTACTGAAGAATCCCCAGCCCCGCTACGATCATAAATATTAGACAAAAAATTTGCTCGAAGAATTCCCTGGATTTCCTTGTTGCCTAACGGTATATTTCACGTTGATCATCTTTTAAAGCCCTTTAAGGAAAACTTATATTCGCCTTTGAATCCTGCTGCACTTTCAAGAGCTTATCAAGTTCACATCCTCTTCGTGGGCAAAGTTGCAACTTAAAAACGAGGGGGAGAACCAGGGTATAAAGTTAAATTTTTCAAAATCCCCTAATAGGGACAAACCTTGGGATCCTCGGATAACAATACTGACATTTTCCTATCAAATTAGAATTTGTTTTACCGGAGAGAGGAATTAACCTTCAATTAATTAAAACAGAGAACAAGAACTGCACCTTTCTCGATTTTGCAAGCTCACAAGAGTTTCTCCGTTATATTTCCTATTTTTTCTCTAGCTCGTTCAACATGTTACCATACTCTTCAGAATTGTCATTCATTAGTGCATAGCATAAAGAAATATTACTCCCCAATATATCTGAACTGCGGATCTGAAATGCTGCGATATTAAAATCTTTATTGCAGTAAGGCATTCAACTTACTGCAGTCTGTCAAAACGACAATGACTGTCTCATGAAAAGATCAAGAAGGTTCCTGGGAGTAATCCTCCCTACGTCACCGGGCCATCTCAGGTTCATCTCTGTTATTATATCAGCAATAGATGGAAGACCAGCCTTCTCCACTAGCTTTTTCTATTCTCAGAGTAATTTCCTGGTCGATTTTTACGGCTTCTGAAACTGTACTGCCTACATAGGAGAGAGTCGTACTTATTGTGAATGGTTGGTTCTCGATCTTGATTGCTGACGACACATCATTAGTCTCATTTAAGTGGTTGATTAAGACGCTTCGTTTTTTAATGTTCGTCTTTAGAGTAGAGTAAACTGTGATGCATCTTTGGCGAATTTGTCAACCAGGACTTGTATATCGTTAGCACTGTGTGATATAAGGGCGCTGTCATCTGCGAACAACATTTCTCCGTCTGACGATCATCTGGCTAGTCTTGGATTTGGAACTAAATTGGGACAAAACAATTGACTGAGAAAAGGAAATATCCAAGTTTAAGCGATACTCGCCAAACTCGTGGACGACGTAGAGATCTTGGGCTTCATGCAGATCTAATTGAGCTATTGAAAGCGTATGTTTAAACACTGTTGACTAAACAAAACCCCTTCTTTTTCCTTTTCAGTTTTTTGAACCGGAAATAAGAGAAAAAACATAGGAGAAGTGAACGGGTAAGTGAGAATCGAGTTATGTAAGCTATCCTTTCGGACTGCGAGTGCAAATTTGAGGTTTCACACTTAAGAGCCTCCGAACTGCCAATTTAACCTTTCATTATCTTCAGTGTATTGTCTGATTAACAAGCTGCTGTAAAAGAGCAATGAACAAACTAGCGTAGAAGAAATCGCTGCCAACTGCTCGCTTCGAAGATTTGTTTCGACTCTGCCATAAACTTAGTCTTTCTCCTTGTACATAACATCGTTGGATTGCGTTGTATCATGTCAGCAGTAAGAGCGAATTTGTCGAAGAAGTGAATTTCTATCATCAGTTGTGTCACTGGCAAATACAATTGAATGACTGGTTTCGATTATCTGGTATTGAAAATACAAATTCTCCGCTTAACAAGCCCGCAGCAAAGTTAAGACACTTATCTACGTATCAGGGGATGGATTCAAACTTAAAGATGAAGGAAAGACAGTCAAATGCGTGTTAGGGATTTGTTGGGGATATTTGGAAACCCCTTCAAATGACTTATATTTACAGAAAGAATCACAGATATCTGTTTTCGTTCCTAAGTAATAGTTACAGTTGACAAATAAGTTTGGAATATACCGTAGATGAGAATACCTATTAAGTGATGAAGACAATAAAGCCGTGCAAATATCAAAACCATCTTTGTTACCAAATTCCACACAACATAAATTTCAGAGTTTTTTATTCCCAATCTCCTTCTAGATTTTCATTTCGTTTTTTCTAATGAGCATTTTTAGCGAGCTTCTCTAATTTATAGACCAAAAGAAAATGCACAGCGTGTAAAAGATAGATTCTCCGTGCAAGTTAAGTACAAAGATTCACTACAACCATACATGTCACAATATCAACTGAAACAAAAAAGCGATCTTTTGTAACTCTTTGTTAATAGACTGAGTTCACCATAAACGCAAAATGAAGGTATCCTTGCTATTACTCCTTCATTTGTGAGAATGGTTTCGAGGGAAGAAAGGTGTTGTGTTCTTCGCCTTGGATTTACTTATCTTATATCAAATTTATGAACTACAGTCCTATCAGTTTGAATTTTAAAGTTTCTTTCTTACTAAATGCGATTACCTAAAAGGGTATTCAATATCCACGTTTTCCTTCTGGGAAGCTATAGTAACAATTTATCAATTCTGTTGAGTTTCCACTACGTTAGCTATAACTAGCTGCACATAATTACAAATTACTATCTTATGAAACTCCAACTAAATTCTTCCCTTCAAATCAAATAACTTGAAGTTCCGCATCGTAAAGTCAAATCAACAACTCTCTTCCCAAAGCAATAAGAAATTTGTCTGCATGGATAGTAAATACATCTGACAAATTCGTCGCCTTCTCCGTCTGACATTGTCAAGGCTAGTAGCTATTCATTTGAATTGATGACTAGCATGAATTATGAACAATTGAATGAGTCTCATTGATTCAGTAAAATCCATCTTTCATCATCATTTATTAACAATTTGTTTTATTCTCTGAATGTTCATCATCTTGAAAATTGTGTTATGGCAGTTAAATCCAAACAAAGGAATATTTAATTAAGTGCCGCTTAGTTCTAACTACAGAGAACTTTCTAATATTTTAACTATAAAAATACAAGAGGCAAGCTTCCTTATAATCTCCAAAATTCCTCGAAAACATCTCACCCACAAACACGTTCAATAATAATTAGCTACATAAATAATGTACGTTCATTTTTGACTAATTTACACTTTGCCTTGTGATCAATTTTCAAAGATGAAGATTTCTTACACAAAATTCAAATGCTTATGATATCATGTACAGAATTTGCTGCAGACTCAAACACCAAGCGTCTTCATCCATACAAATAACTTATTTCGAGAAGTTCTCAGACTATCAATTGCTTACTTATAAATCTAAATCACAAGTTTCTTGACTTCCTCCTATCCACACAGAATTATGGTTTTCATGCTTGGTTCGAGTTATGATGTTAAAGCTGCGGTAAATACGAGCAAATAGTTGATACGCAGAATAAACAGAACTTCTTCTAAGTGTGCAGTTATATCTTACCTTCTACTTTTAAACAAAATGTTTACTCTGCAAAAGCTTTCTTAAATTTAATGCTTCTGTGATCTCATAGAGCAAACGAAATATTTCCTTGTTAATATTTGGAATATCCGCTTTAATGCAAATAGGTAAAACGCAGAATCACTCCTACACAAAATCCTCAAAGGGTAAATTGCATGCAAAACGGATGAAGTCTCAGTCATCGGGTAGATATAAGTGGACTTTTTTACTGGACCTGGATTATCCGAGGCAAAGATTCTGTGATAATCTGACCTTGTTCGGCCATTTGGACATGCCACTCCATGGAAATGAACATTTGATCCAAATTCTATTCAGCTCAATGCCGTGTTAAACCAGCAAGTATGATCTCTACTTAATAAAATAATTTGATCTCATCATAAGTTACACTTCAACTGCCCATTTCCAAAATGTCATTTGAAATCATTTACTTTGTGTTGCAACTGTGTGCACACCCTATAATGACTTATAATTATGTTTTACGGGCTCTGTACTTAAGTATGGCTATCAAATCTTAGCTTTTCAAAAATTACGATTGTTACACCTCTACTCAACATATTATCTTAAGCATACGATGCTTCAGTGATGTTTTGGCGGGGCTATTTTCTTTTCAATTAAATATCTGTTGGGAAGCCAACTCACTCATTTAAATACCATGGACAACGGCTTTTCATCGACGCTTCCAATGTTTTGGTTTCCTCTTAAGAGAATCATCATACCCAGAGAACTTGCGTTACCGCAAAATGTAGCGGAAGGCATTGCCACCACTGATCTGCTCCCAACAGATTATAATTCTTTGTCCTAGTCATATGAAACCTGTAATCAAGGTTCGACCGTTAGAACACACGCCATGCAGAGCCTAAATCTTGACAGCTGTATGCTATAGGCGACAATTTGGAAACAATATCTCAGCTCCAGGACCAAGGGCATCCAGCGAGGAAATTAAAGAGATGTCTAAAGAAATACTTTTATCACCTAGAAAAATTTGATCTGTTCGGATATCTTCATTTCAGAAATTCCTACCGGATCGTTACATTCTAAGAACTCCAAACCATTTGCTTATCCGAGACTACTGTGTGACCATTTTAAGTGCAAAAAATTGCGAAAATATCCCTTCCGAAAACGTAAGGGACTACTTTTCCCTGGTTGAGAATCTTTTTAGGTGCTGTTTTAGTAAAAAAAATCTGTAGCTGTTTCGCAACGTAGAATCGACTTTGACTCTCCCGAACACATATTTCATCGAAGATTATCGTTGGGAGCCCCTAAAGGATACACCTTTTTGGGGCTTTGGAAAGTCTCTAAAACATAGCTAGAAATTCTCTCGATCAAAATCATCCCTCTGTAAGTCTGCGGATCAATTGCTACTGAAGAAACCCTAGCCCCGCTACGGTCATAAATATTACACAAAAATTTGCTCGAAGAATTCTCTGGATTTAATTGTTGCTTAACGGTATATTTCACTTTGATCATCTTTTTAAATCATCTGTCTTTAAGAATGCGGATCAATTGCTACTAAACAATCCCTAGCCCCGCTACGATCGTAAATATTAGAAAAAAAACTTTCTCGAAGAATTCCCTGGACGTAATTGTTGCTCAACAGTATATTTCACTTTGATCATCTTTTAAAGCCCTTTGAGGAGAACCAATATTCACCTTTGAATCCTGCAGCGTTTTTAAGAGCTTATCAAGATCACATTTTCTTCGTGGGCAAAATTGCAACTTGGAATCTAGTGGGTGAACTAGGGTATCAAGTTAAATTTTTCAAAATTACCTAATAGGGACAAACCTTGTGATTCTCGGATAACAATGCCGACATTTTCCATTCAAATTAGCGAGTGGAATTATCCTTCAAAGAATTAAAACAAAGAACAAGAACTGCACCTTTCTCGAAATTGCAAGCTTACATGAGGTTCTCCGTTATATTTCCTATTTTTTCTCTAGCTCGTTCAACATGTTATGCCGCTCTTCGGAATTGTCATTCGTCAATGTAGAGCATAAAGAAATATTTCTCCCCAATATATCTGAACTGCGGATCTGAAATGCTGCGATATTAAAATCTTTATTGCAGTAAGGCATTCAACTTACTGCAGTCTGTCAAAACGACAATGACTGTCTCATGAATAGATCAATAAGGTTCCTGGGAGTAATCCTCCCTACGTCAGCGAGCCATCTCAGGTTCATCTCTGTTATTATATCAGCCATAGATGGAAGACCTGCCTTCTCCACTAGCTTTTTCTATTCTCAGAGTAATTTCCTGGTCGATTTTTACGGCTTCTGAAACTGTACTGCCTACATAGGTGAGATTCGTACTTATTGGGAGTGGTTGGTTCTCGATCTTGATTGCTGACGGCACATCATCAGTCTCATTTAAGTGGTTGATTAAGACGCTTCGTTTTTTAATGTTCGTCTTTAGAGTAGAGTAAACTGTGATGCATCTTTGGCGAATTTGTCAACCAGGACTTGTATATCGTTAGCACTGTGTGATACAAGGGCGCTGTCATCTGCGAACAACATTCTCCGTCTGACGATCATCTGGCTAGTCTTGGATTTGGAACTAAATTGGGACAAAACAATTGACTGAGAAAAGGAAATATCCAAGTTTAAGCGATACTCGCCAAACTTGTGGACGACGTAGAGATCTTGGGCTTCATGCAGATCTAATTGAGCTATTGGAAGCGTATGTTTAAAAACTGTTGACTAAACAAAACCCCTCCTTTTTCCTTTTCAGTTTTTTGAACTGGAAATAAGAGAAAAAACATAGGAGAAGTGAACGGGTAAGCGAGAATCGAGTTACGTACGCTATCCTTTCGGACTCCGAGTGCAAATTTGTGGTTTCACCCTTAAGAGCCTCCGAACTGCCAATTTAACCTTTCATTATCTTCAGTGTATTGTCTGATTAACAAGCTGCTGTAAAAGAGCAATGAACAAACTAGCGTAGAAGAAATCGCTGCCAACTGCTCGCTTCGAAGATTTGTTTCGACTCTGCCATAAACTTAGTCTTTCTCCTTGTACATAACATCGTTGGATTGCGTTGTATCATGTCAGCAGTAAGAGCGAATTTGTCGAAGAAGTGAATTTCTATCATCAGTTGTGTCACTGGCAAATACAATTGAATGACTGGTTTCGATTATCTGGTATTGAAAATACAAATTCTCCGCTTAACAAGCCCGCAGCAAAGTTAAGACGCTTATCTACGTATCAGGGGATGGATTCAAACTTAAAGATGAAGGAAAGACAGTCAAATGCGTGTTAGGGATTTGTTGGGGATATTTGGAAACCCCTTCAAATGACTTATATTTACAGAAAGAATCACAGATATCTGTTTTCGTTCCTAAGTAATAGTTACAGTTGACAAATAAGTTTGGAATATACCGTAGATGAGAATACCTATTAAGTGATGAAGACAATAAAGCCGTGCAAATATCAAAACCATCTTTGTTACCAAATTCCACACAACATAAATTTCAGAGTTTTTTATTCCCAATCTCCTTCTAGATTTTCATTTCGTTTTTTCTAATGAGCATTTTTAGCGAGCTTCTCTAATTTATAGACCAAAAGAAAATGCACAGCGTGTAAAAGATAGATTCTCCGTGCAAGTTAAGTACAAAGATTCACTACAACCATACATGTCACAATATCAACTGAAACAAAAAAGCGATCTTTTGTAACTATTTATTAAAATACTGACTTCACCATAAACGCAAAATGAAGGTATCCTTGCTATTACTCCTTCATGTGTGAGAATGGTTTCGAGGGAAGAAAGGTGTTGTGTTCTTCGCCTTGGGTTTACTTATCTTATATCAAATTTATGAACTACAGTCCTATCAGTTTGAATTTTAAAGTTTCTTTCTTACTAAATGCGATTACCTAAAAGGGTATTCAATATCCACGTTTTCCTTCTGGGAAGCTATAGTAACAATTTATAAATTCTGTTGAGTTTCCACTACGTTAGCTATAACTAGCTGCACATAATTACAAATTACTATCTTATGAAACTCCAACTAAATTCTTCCCTTCAAATGAAATAACTTGAAGTTCCGCATCGTAAAGTCAAATCAACAACTCTCTTCCCAAAGCAATAAGAAATTTGTCTGCATTGATAGTAAATACATCTGACAAATTCGTCGCCTTCTCCGTCTGACATTGTCAAGGCTAGTAGCTATTCATTTGAATTGATGACTAGCATGAATTATGAACAATTGAATGAGTCTCATTGATTCAGTAAAATCCATCTTTCATCATCATTTATTAACAATTTGTTTTATTCTCTGAATGTTCATCATCTTGAAAATTGTGTTATGGCAGTTAAATCCAAACAAAGGAATATTTAATTAAGTGCCGCTTAGTTCTAACTACAGAGAACTTTCTAATATTTTAACTATAAAAATACAAGAGGCAAGCTTCCTTATAATCTCCAAAATTCCTCGAAAACATCTCACCCACAAACACGTTCAATAATAATTAGCTACATAAATAATGTACGTTCATTTTTGACTAATTTACACTTTGCCTTGTGATCAATTTTCAAAGATGAAGATTTCTTACACAAAATTCAAATGCTTATGATATCATGTACAGAATTTGCTGCAGACTCAAACACCAAGCGTCTTCATCCATACAAATAACTTATTTCGAGAATTTCTCAGACTACCAATTGGTTTACTTATAAATCTCAATCCCAAGTTCTTCACTTCCTGTCTACACAGAATTATCAGTGGTTTTCAAGCTTGGTTCGATGTAAATATTCCTCTAGCGAAAGGAATTATGATGTTAAAGCTGCGGTAAATGCGAGCAAATAGTTGATACGAAGAATAAACTGAACTTCTTCTAAGTGTGCAGTTACATCTTCCAGGCTACTTTTAAACAATGCTTTTGTGATCTCATATGAGATCAAAACGAAATATTTCCTTGTTAATATTTTGAATATACGCTTCAAGTACAAATAGGTAAAATGTGCTCTTAATTCTGCTCTTCAGCTTCGAAGCGCTTTGTAGTAATGCCGAATGCTCTTTAAGTGCCATCATCAATTACTTGTCTAAATTATATCACTGGCAAGTACAGTTGAGTTACTGATTTCGACTATGTTACATTGGAATTACGAGTTCTCCGCCTAGCAAGCCCGTATGACTACGTAAAGACAGTTAACTACGCAGAATCACTCCTTCAGAAAATTCAAAGGGTAAGGATGAAGCCTCAGTCTTCGGATAGACATAAGCGGACTCTTTTACCTGACCTGGATTCTCGGTGGCGACGATTCTCTGATAATCTGACCTTGTTCGGCCATTTGGTCATGGCGCTCCATGGAAATGAACATTTGATCCAAATTCTGTACAGCTCAATGCCGTGTTAAACCAGCAAGTATGATCTCTATTTAATAAAATAATTTGATCTCATCATAAGTTAGACCTTAATTAACAACTCATGTCCAAAATGCCATTTGAAATCATTTACTTCGTGATGCAACTTTGTGCAAATGCTAATGACTTATAAGTATGCTTTGTTATTTTACGGGCTCTGTACTTAAGTATGGCTACCAAATCCCAGCTTTTCAAAAATTACGATTATCCCACTTCCACTCAACATGTTATCTTAAGCAATTACGATGCTTCCGTGATGTTTTGGCGAGGCCTTTTTTTTTTCAATTAAATATCTGTTGGGAAGCAAACTCACTCAATTCAATACCATGGACAACGGCCTTTCATCCGCGGTTACAGTTTTTTGGTTTCCCATTAAAAGAATCATCATACCCAGAGAACTTGCGCTACCGCAAAATGTAGCGGAAGGCAGTGCCACCACTGATCTGCTCCCAACAGATTATAATTCTTTGTCCTAATCATATGAAACTTGTAATCAGGGTTCGACCGTTATTATAAGAACGATGCAGAACCTAAATATTGACAGATGTATGCTATATTAGACAATTTTGAAACAATATCTCAGATCCAGTACCAAGGGCATCCAACGAGGAAATTAAAGAGATGTCTAAAGAAATACTTTTATCACCTAGAAAAATTTGATCTGTTCGGATATCTTCATTTCAGAAATTCCTACCGGATCGTTACATTCTAAGAACTCCAAACCATTTGCTTCTCCGAGACTACTGGGTGACCATTTTAAGTGCAAAAAATTGCGAAAACATCCCTTCCGAAAACGTAAGGGACTACTTTTTCCTTATTGCGAATCTTTTTAGGTGCTGTTTCAGTAAAAAAATCTGTAGCTGTTTGGCAACGCAGAATCGACATTGACTCTCCCGAACACATATTTAATCGAAGATTATCGTTGGGAGCCCCTAAAGGATACACCTCTTAGGGGCTTTAGAAAGTCTCTAAAACACAGCAAGAAATTCTCTCCATCAAAATCATCTCTCTGTAAGTCTGCGGATCAATTGCTACTGAAGAAATCCTAGCCCCGCTATGGTCATAAATGTTACACAAAAATTTGCTCGAAGAATTCTCTGGATTTAATTGTTGCTTAACGGTATATTTCACTTTGATCATCTTTTTAAATCATCTGTCTTTAAGTATGCGGATCAATTGCTACTAAAGAATCCCTAGCCCCGCTACGATCATAAATATTACACAAAAACTTGATATATGGGGATGGATTCAGTCAAGGAAAGACAAATGTCTTTTAGGGATTCCTTGGGGGTTTTTGGTTTTTAGAAACCTTCTCTCTAATGACTGATATTTACAGTAAGAATCACACATATTTGTTTTCGCTCCTCAAGTAATAGTTACAGTCGACAAATAAGCTTGATGTATACGGTAGATGAGAATACATATTAAGCGAGGAAAAGAATGAAGCCGTGCAAGTCTCATAACCATCTTTGTTACCAAATTCCACACAACATATATAAATTTCAGAGTTCTTCATTCCCAATCTCCTTCTAGTTTTTGAACGATACACGTATGTTTAAAATGGCGGACAGACGAGGATCGTAGACCGAAATATATATCGCACTTCCGCGAATTTTTACGTTTTTATTAAGTGACCAAGTTCAAGAACAACTATTTTACAGTTTTATTACTTTAGCTAAGTGCGTCGAACGTGTACAGAAGAAGTGCTCTCTAGTTACTCTCGCTTTTCATTTCGTTTTCTCTAATGAGCATTTTTAGCGAGATCCTCTAATTTATAGACGAAAAGAAAATGCGCAGCGTGTAAAGGATAGATTCTCCGTGCAAATTACGTACAAAGATTCGGCTACAACCATACATGTTACAATATCAACTAAGACAAAAAACGACCTCCTGCAATTCTTTACTAGGAAAAGCTGAGTTCACCATAAATGCAAAATGAAGGTAACCTTGCTATCACTCCTTCATGTGTCAGAACGGTTTCGGGCGAAGAAAGGTGTTTTGTTCTTCGCCTTGGATTTATATATCCTATATCAAATTTATTAACTACAGTCCCATCAGTTTGAATTTTTAAGTTTCTTTCTTGGTTAATGCGATTATATATGAGTATTCAATATCCAAGTTTTATAATACCTTAATCATAAGAACACATAAAGCAAGCTCCCTTATAGATTGTACCAATTCTGCAAAAAATTGCAAGAAAAACCACAAACATGTTCAACAATAATTCGCTACATAAATAATGTATGTTCATTTCGACTAATTTGCATCTTGTCTTGTGGTCAATGACATCGGGTAGAGAACCTTTCATTACAGCATTCAACAATAGCAAAAAATTCACTTCCTTCATATTATATTGGTGATTTCCTTAACTACATTGTATTTCCGTGGCTGAACATTGCTGCAACGCGAAATAACTACAAAACTTACACTTCCCTTAAAATCACAAAGAAAGATGAAACGAAATCGTAACCAAAATAAATGTACTCGAAGATGGCGTACCACATATTGGTGGTCTTTTGTAGAACACCGAAGGAACGTTCTAATCGGTGTTAGAGGCTAGTCACTGTAGCTATATTTAGCCACCATAACTAAAGTTAACGACATTTGAAAAGGTGTCTAGACCTCATTTTCTGAAGATATGCCCTCTAGCCTAAGAAATCAGGTGTATTTCCGGCAATTCTTCGTTTGCAAGGTACACAATCAAGAAAACATAACTTACCTTTCGCAATCTTAATATGGGGTTTAATAGTGTACGGCCTAACATTGCAAAAACAAAAGGACAGATCAAATCTCTAACATTTGACCGTGATTAGAATTCTCGATACTTTCCTCACGCTTTCAATTATAAAATCTCTGGTTTCTCTTGAAATCGTTATTTTGAATATTTCTCAATTCTAATGGGTGTCATGTTATTATACAATCATTCGTTTAACCCATCCATTGGTTTTCTTTAAGGACGATGATGGAGCTAGAAAGAACGTTCCAATATTAAATCATAGGGGTTTTATTGCCGCCAAAACTCCCTTTAACCTTGATATATAAACAATCGATGTTCAGCAATTCTCTATAGAAAAATAGACTTCATTCCAAATGTAAAATGAACGTATCCAGGCTTGCAATCACGAACGATTTTAATGAGGAGAAGAGTCTTATGTTACGTTCTTCGCCTTGGTTTGACAGTGTGTGTCTTATTTCAAATTTCTCATCTGCAGCCTCAGTTTGAATTAAGATTCCCTGTCAGTAAACCATTTACCGAGTCCTTGAAATCGTAATTCCTTTCCGGCTGCCGGGATATTAATTTTATATCCAACTAAGCATAAAAACAATGATTCTGTGTG
>NC_090883.1:52366134-52383634 GCF_036669925.1 Montipora capricornis | reverse complement strand
CAAGTCCCTACGTTAAGCTAATCGATGAAGCACTCTCAGGGGCCACATTGCATCGCTTGCACTTCACCTCACCCGTCGTTTCTGTGTGCGTTTTCTGGCAGGCATACAGCCTCGTAGGTAACAACTGTTCGTAAAGCTCAAACATGCCCACCACTGTATGTGTTGGGCATTGTTTCCAACCACTTAGCCACTAGAAACGGTTGTCGCTTTGGGGGAATATTAACACAGCTGGACTAAAGAACAGAACTTACAATGGAACTTTTAATAAAAGTGAAGCGAGCTACGAGACACACGATTGTGTGAGGCTGAGGGCCTGGTTACATATCTGGGGGGGGACCTGGTGTCTAGCAGTCTAGCAGTGTCACGCATGACACGCCACATCCTCTCCTCTTTAACAAAAACAAAAAGAAACAAACATAAACAACGTTTCCTAACTGCTCAATCTAGAAAGCCTTAAGTGTAGATTTTAAAAGTAAAATCAACGTTCGCTCAGATCAATGTTCCTTCAGCACAAATCATAATCTTCTTGCCAGACAGGCGGGCGTCTTACACGACCAGAGCGTCTTGGTTCAATACTCGGGAGGGTCTCCGACATTTCCTCCGGTTCACCGGGTGCTGGGAACGATAAGGCATTTTCTGGATGCACTCCTGTACTTGTGCTCAGCTCCGGCTCGTGTTCTTGCCTTGGTGTGGGGAGCAAGCTACTTTCCTCCTGTGCCGGAGTCGGAATCACTTCCTCAGCACTGTTCCTGGGCGGAGGTTCTGGAGTAGAGCGCAGTTGGCGTCGGTTTCTGCGATAGGTTCGGCCTTCAACTTCAACTTCATAAGAGCGCCTGCCGAGAGAACGGGTGCAGACCCCGAGACTCCATTTTTGTTCACCTGGAAGCTTCATTCGGACAGTATCTCCAACCAGCAAGGGGGGCACGTTCTTTGTGCCTCGGTTGTACTGCATTTATTGCACTCTTTTCTGCGCTTCCAGGTTCTTTCTGGTTGTCACTTGGTCAGCAGAAGGCTTAAGCAGCTTCTCGGAGGTCGGCAGTAGTGTGCGAGTGCGTCGACCCATCAGCCTTTGAACGGGTGAGGTGCCAAATCCCTCGCTTGGGGTGTTTCGCCAATCTAGAATTGCCAGTAAGGGATCTTTCTTGTCCTCCTTTGCTTTCCTTAACAGTCCTTTACACGTTTTGACAGCATTTTCCGCTTTACCGTTTGACTGTGGATATCTCGGACTCGGGCGAGAGGGCAAGTCATGAGGGTTCAGCTCTTCCCGAGCCTGTGCTGGTCTATACGTCTGGCAGGTGGAGCATCTTGAGACAAAATCACGGATCTCCGCACTCATTCCTGGCCAGTATAATATTTCGCGTGCACGACGAATGCAACCTCCAATGCCAACGTGACTGCTGTGTATCTGATTCAGCATGTCCTTACGAAGCGATCGAGGTACTACCAGCTGCTCACCACGGAAAACCAACCCTTGAGACTCAATCAGCTCACTGCGCTCATCATAGTAAGGGCGAACAGCAGGCGGGCAGTGTTTCTTCTCTGGCCACCCTTGGGCAATAATGCGAATTAACTCCTGGATCTCAGGGTCTGCAGCTATTTGCTCCCGGAACACATCTCGTTTGGGGGTGTCCACTCGCACATGTTCTTCATGGTCTACCATCTCGAGGGCGCGAATCTCACAGGGCTCTGAATGAGCTCCTTCTGTTGTTTTCATGTAGGCTCGACTAAGTGTATCAGCAATATACATGAGGTGCCCTTTCTTGTATTGTACATCTAGGTTGTATGTCTGTAGCGCCAGACGCATTCGCTGTAGGCGCTTGGGTGACTTGTGGATCTCTTTCTTAAACACAGATTTCAGTGGCTCGTGGTCACTTTCAACAGTTACTGTATCACGTCCATACAGGTATTGGTCAAACTTGTCGCAGGACCAGACAATGGCCAGCATTTCTTTTTCGATTTGCGCATAGCGCATTTCTGTATCAGTCAGGGCACGGGACGCATAACAAATGAGTTGGTCATCTTGCAGAAGAACTGCTCCTATACCAGACTGGCTAGCATCGCACTGCACAGTGACAGGTTTGCTAACATCATAATACTTGAGCACAGGCGCCTCGGTAAGAAACTTCTTTATGGTCGCGATGGCTACGGAGTGCTGCTCCAGCCACTGGACCTCCACATCTTTGTCCTCCAGACGTCTGAGGGGCTCAGTCATCTCTGAAAGGTGGGGCATAAACTTTGAGAGGTACGTGACCATCCCTAGAAACCTCTTCAACGCAGGCCGGTCTTCGGGTTCAGGCAGCTGCAATAGGGCTTGAATCTTGTCGGGGTCGGGTTTGAGGCCGTCTGAGATGAGTAGGTGCCCCATAAATTTCACACTGGACTGGTGTCGACGTACTTTCGCTCGATTCAACTTCAGGTTCCGCTGGCGACACTTCTCAAGGAACGCGCGTTCGTTACTATCCGGGCTCAGGTTTACTTCGTCGTCAGTAGTGCCAAATCCAGCAATCAAGAAGTCGTCCGCAATAACTTCCACCCCCTCAAGGTCCTCCACAAATTCATGCATCGTGCGTTGCCAAATCTCCGGTGCTGAGCAGATCCCAAAGGGCATCCTCTTCCACCTATAACGCCCAAATTGTGTGTTGAAGGTGGTTTTGTAACTGGAGTCGGTGTCAAGACGTTTCTGCCAAAAGCCATCTTTAGCATCCACCACAGTGAATTTCTTTGCTTGGGTGAGCCTGGTCACTACTTCTTCCACAGTGGCAATTGATAATGCTCGCGACGGATGGCTTTGTTAAGATCACGGGGATCAAGGCATATGCGCAGCTTGTTTGGCTTGGCCACCACTAACATGCTGGAAACCCACGCGGTACGCTCATTAACTGGTGCGATGATGTCACTTTCTACCATTTCGTCTAGCTTACTCTTGATTTGCTCCCTTAAAGCGACTGGAACACGGCGAGGTGGATGGACCACCGACCGTACTGTGTCGTCAGTTGCTATGTGGTACTCTCCTGGGAGGTCGCCCAGTCCTTCAAATACATCCTTAAACTCTTCTAATAAATCAGGGGCTACGGTCTTGGAACCGACTCTCGGCGTGGGGAAAAACATGTCGTCACTGTCGTTAATTGAGATAAGCCCCAGATCCATACACGCTTGGTAGGATAAAAGTGGTGCTAGGTCATCTTCAGTGATGTTAAACTGCAATACGGTGGCATGTCCACGGCGTAATGTAGGGATGTCAGCAAAGCCAAGGATTTTGTAACGTTCGTTAGTGTACGTTTTGATAATTTGTGGGAGCAGAACTTGACGTGCTGCATTTCTGTATCACCTGTGGCGCGCTTACATTCTTTCAGGGACAGAATGTTGCATTCTGCGCCAGTATCCAGTTGGAAAGTTACTTGACTCTCAGTGGACTGGGTACCAACTCCCATTGTGATCATCGCACGCGAGCCAGCCCCAACTTGGCTTATTCGGAAAACCTCCTCTGGTATTTGTACATTATTTACTTGCGGGTTGGCTAAACGGCACTTAGACTGGAAGTGGTTCTTTTGGCCGCACTTACGGCAGGTTTGCCCATAGGCTGGACACTGGCGAGTAGCATGATGGTAACCACAAAAACGACATTCCGGTCGGTGGCCGGTTGAGTCCCGTGTCTTTCTTTGGTTCTGCGGGGTCTGTCGGACCACACCAACCACCTCCTCAGGTGCACTGCTCATCATCTTTAGGTGTTGACTGGTCTGTTCAGCCGCTTTGCATATGTCTAATGCTTTCTGTAAAGTCAAGTGAGTGACTCGTAATAGCCGTTCTCGGACCTTGTCGTCACGAATGCCTAGGACCAAGCGATCGCGTAAAATTTCGTCGGGCGTGATGCCATCGTGAGCACAGTTCTTCGCAATCATGCGGAGCTCGGTTACGTAAGCGGCAATGCTCTCGCCAGCTTCCTGTTTTCTGTTATTGAAGCAATATCTTTGGTAAATTACTTGTGTACGTGGTTCACAATACTCGTCGAATTTCGCCAGCACGTCCTTCAATTTGTCATCTTGTTCGCCTTCTCTCCAGGTAAACGTATCGAAAATCTTGACCGCGTCCTCGCCGATGACAGAGAGTAACGTCGAAACTCGCACGAGGTCAGATTGTTGATAAATCCCGGCGGCGATTTCGTAACGCTGCCATATTTTCTTCCACTGTTTCCAACTTGTGGCTAGGTTATCATCGATTACGAGAGGTTTCGGCGGTGGAAGATTCGCTGGCGGCATTATCAGTGGCGCAGCCGCTTGTTCTTCGGTGTCGGGCATCTTTGCGAAATACAATATGGCGCCGATCAGATGCGAATATTCTCTTGTCCTGTCGGCTTTGTTCTTGTCCTTTTCGGCGTGAATTCGTCTTGCTTCTCCTCTAGCAAAGAGGTCGACTCACTGCTGACACCATGTCGCGTTGGGGGAATACTATCACAGCTGGACTAAAGAACAGAACTTACAATGGAACTTTTAATAAAAGTGAAGCGAGCTACGAGACACACGATTGTGTGAGGCTGAGGGCCTGGTTACATATCTGGGGGGGGGGGGGGAACCTGGTGTCTAGCAGTCTAGCAGTGTCATGCATGACATGCCACAACAGCCTTCGATGTTAAGGCTCATGCTCACCTCTCTTGCGGAGATTAGTTTCCCCTGCAAATTCTGGTCTTGCACCTGCTTCCGAAACTTCAGCTCCACACACTTCCTTAATTCCGCTTTAGGCTTCCCTACTGGTATCACCTCCCCACTTTCGTACTGTATGCAGGTTGGATTTGGGTACTCCAAAGAGACATATGACCTAACTCCTCCGCTCTCTCCTCAAACTTGCACACCATTGCCATCGGTAGGTCGCCATTTCTGTATACGTTCACTGCCGCCTTGATCTTCGGCACTTTGTGCTCCTCCTCGATCTAACATCTCTAAAAACTATTGCCTACTGAGTTGACTGCGGGATCAGAAAGTTCACGTCACAACTTTACAAGTCCGAATGATGTTAAGGGAACCCGGGAACAGTTTAACGGAATAGCTTCCGTTCATTGGTCAAAACGTCAGTCAATGTCATCCAAAACAGTCCTCTTGACTACACTCACCCGGACGACTGGAGATTTGTCCGATTTAAATTGTTATTGGGCTACGCCCACTAGGGGTCCACTCTGTGAAAAATTTCGTCGATCCTCGGTGTTAGAAAATCGAATTCGCATGGGGCGTTAAGCTATATTCTACGATTTCATTGGCTTCAATATGTTCCCTTGGGATTTGTGACGTTTATGGTGTGATTTCATTAGCTTGAACGGGAAATGTGTACACGTCGCGACATTGCACGTGAAACAACAACGTTGTCGATTTCTTTGCGATGTTGTTAGAGTATTCGTGAGTTTAAATCGATACGTATGTTGGAAGATCGACGGAGACTTGACTTGCAGGATACGTCGCGTTAAAAGACTGACACACAAAGTGTGCAAGCAGTGAAAACAGTGTTTGACCACCGTAACTTGAAATGCTTTTTTCTTCACAAAAGCCACTTCTCAGGATCCCCAAGGTCTGGCCATCAATCATGCTCGAATCCGCCTT
This sequence comes from Montipora capricornis, assembly GCF_036669925.1. NCBI lineage: Eukaryota > Metazoa > Cnidaria > Anthozoa > Scleractinia > Acroporidae > Montipora > Montipora capricornis. The sequence continues at coordinate 52,378,049 of NC_090883.1, read as the reverse complement.
CTTCAACATTTCTTCATTTTTTTCACGCACTCAACAGTTGGCGTATTGAATCTCCCACGGGAGATTGGCTTTTACAACAGTGGGCGTGCTGAGTTTCCCAAAGGAGGCGTTCTATAAATAACTCTACTCGGGAAAGGGTTCACTCCGGTATGGGAGTATGGGAGAGTATGGGAGATAAAGGCTCCCCTTAATGAGCTCTTGAAAAAACGCAAGTCTGTATATTTCGGGCAAGCTTATATTTCATAGATATGTAAAACTTTAAGCTTCGCATTCTTTGGTACACTGTTTGTTGAAACGCAGACAATCTTTTGAACTTTTGATCGCTCTTGTTTTCTGAAGAGCTTGCTCTTCAGTACAGCTTTTCTACGTGGCCCCCTGGAAACCCAATTTCTGAGTTCGGTAATATAAAGGCATTTCACTGTCATGGTGATAGCAATCTTTAGAAAGATAAGCAAGTCAAAGTACTGATTTTGAATACACAAGCAGATGCCATTCGTGCTGATTGTCTTGTAACATATTTTCTGCTGCCCATTGTTCTTTCTTCAAGAAAGCTTCAGTTCAGCAATAGCAAAACATATGACAAATAAAAATAGGTGAAAAGGGAACACCACGGAAAAACTCCTTTAAGTAGTTAGATGTTATCACACCTGAAACTGAAGAGGTAAAGAGCTGTAAGAAATCCACATACCGAAAAGCTTTGATTTCGTCGTATCGTGTTCAAGAACACCAATCAGAATTTTCCATGCCATGGATCTTTCCATAGTCAGTCGCCCAAAACAGACAATCTGGGCACGTGATTGCAAAAACAAAGTGACCACCGGAAGAACCAGTAGGGTAAATTTCAGGCGCGTGTTAACAAAAAACCATCACTGAAATAGAATCGATCATTGGAAGGACACCTTCCCTGGGCTTAAGCTAGCTTAAAATTCAGGCACAGGCCAAGGCAATTTGCTGCTACATATGAATGAGGAGTACGCTTTTAGAACCCAGAACTTTGCAGGTGAGAAAATCCTATCTGATCTAAGTTTGAGGAACCCAAACCAAATTTTTTTAAAAAGTAAATGTACAAGAAGAACAAAGTACGACCATTTCCTGTTATCTTAAAATGTGAACATTTATTTGTACAGAACGTAAGCAAGGGTTCCCAGGTTAACACAAAATACCTACAATGGTTACTTTTGTTGCAAATGAATCAGACCACCTGGTTACAAAGCTAGTCTTAATAATGAATAATAATGATAACAAAGGATGTCCATTAAAATGATCTTTTAGATGAGAAAGGTAACTAGTATAGTTTTTCATTTCTGGAACTATGCAATAACGCAGGTATTCATTTCACTATTGTTTGTTTCAGTACCGCAACTGGGATCAGGGGTTATTTGCTTCAACCTCAACCTCAGTAGGTTTTATAATGTTTTATCGGTGCAAATCAGTTTTCGGGGATCGTTGTTTAAATCAAGTTTAAGCCCTTTGCTTCAATTTTTCCTTTGCACTTTACTTACCAATGTAAGTGGTTGCTTGCAGTGGGAAGGGAGGAAGCCCCAACACTGAGAAGACATAAGCAATCGGATCATTCTTGCGTCGAGTATATTTTCTGTGATTACCTACATTGAAAAAACATTGCGGTCCCTAGCGCCTATTTTTCTATGGATCTTTCTACTCGAGCGAACGAAAGATCCTATTGTTACTGAGGAAAGTCCTACCACTCTGCAAACTTCACTTGCGTGGCACGACTGAATGATAGCACCCCGTTGACAAGGTGCGAGCGGATTAGTCTTACAGAAAATTCATCCATTTTATAGGCTTCTCAACTCGCTTCCGGATATAACTTAAAAGTTAAGGAATCCCCAGTTTTAAGTTATGAGTTGTCATGTTTTCTACATGTGATGGACAATTGTGTCGGGCTTTACAGCTTAATCAAAGGAACCAAATTTCATTTATAAATTTAGGATCCAGAGTTTCACGTTATTAGTTGTCATGCGTTTGGCTTATTTTAAAACACTTCCCGCTCTCGAGGAAAGATCTCTTCCAGTAAAGTAATCTTTTTTCAAAGATGGCACGTGGATTCACTTTATGATACTAAAGGCATGTGGAAACATTCAATCACTAGAGGTATGCCGGGCTTTGTAGCTAATGCCATTATCAATATAACACTGAATAAAGCATTACATCTTAAACATTCACCGTTGTAATGCCATACGCTTATTGAATAAACGACCTTGAAAATTGTCAGGCAGAAATTGAATATTCAGCATTTTATAGCGCAATCTTTGCATGATATTCGCCAATATTCCGCGATGTCTGTCATCCTTTGCAACATTGATGTTATTACAGTGGGGTATTGTTTGCACAGAAGTCCAGTCAAAATATCTTCAAACTGCATTCTTCTTTTCGCAACTAAACCAAATTTATAATAAGAACTTCTCAAAAAGCCATGAGCCGATTTCTAACGTTGTAACGCAAACATTCATTGAAGAATGAAGCACAATTACCAATTGCTCCTCAGTGGGCGTCGTCTACCAGCCGAAGCAAAAAAAATTTCAAACACTAGTGCTAGATATGTAAGAATTAAGCCGGATCATCCACTCCTTATTATTAACAATGTTCTTGATTCCTACCCATACAGGATTATTCTTTGTTTTTATATCCCAACAGCGAAAGGAACTATGATTTCAAGGCTACGGCAAACAGGAGCAAATAGTCAATACGCGGAATAAAATACACCTCGTCCGTGTTAACGCTAAGTTTCCATTTGTGCTTTTCGGTTTCGAAGCGCGTTTTGTGTTAATATTAATGCCGAATGCTCTTTATCAGTCTGCCGTCATCAATCTTGTCTAAAATTGAAGATGCAGTCGACCTCATGCTTCGATTCTATCTTTCTTCGATACTATAACTAAGGTGGATCATACCGAGAATTATTATACTCTTCAATTTGCAATCCTTTTGAGGCAACGATGCCCTTTCATTTCCCTTCATCACATCTTCGTATAATTGTTCCATCTTACAAAAATTTGAATAAAATTTTGTGCCCTAATCAACTTAAATACAAGCCAACTTAATACAGAATAACTCCTAAACAAAATAATTAGTCTTTCAGATAGACATATAACCGAACGTGTTTCTGAAAATAATGTAAGTTACAGTAAATATGAGCACTTCGCCTTTGATGTTGGCATTTTGAAAAAAAGCCCAACGACCTTACTTGAACTTTTCTTGCAGAATTCAAGCTCAAACCTTTCAAACAAGCAATCATTTCGACCACATTTGCGACTTCTTTTGAGGCACTGCGATTATTTTGTGCCAAATAGTTCCTGTTGTCCCTCGAAATGGAATAACAACAGATTCAAGAAAGGTCCATCGTCATCTATGGTTTCCTGAAGATGGCTTATCAGCAAAACAGAACGTCCTTTCCAGCTTTTTATTTTTTTTCTTTGATGAGCATTTCTAGCTTCCTTGCATAATTATAATTTACAGCCGAAAACGAAAACACACAGCGTGTGAAGTCATAAAGGATGAAGTCATCAGATAGACATAAACGGTGCAGTTACTGACAATAGCACTTCGCTTCTGATGTTCGCTGTTTGAAACACAAGGACGTTATTTAACCTTTCCTTACTGCATTCAACGATAGTAAAAAAGTGATATCCTTTAGATTGGTAATCTCGTTAACGAGATTGTATTTCAGTGGTTGAAAAAGCATTGCTGCGACGCGAAATCAGTAGCAAAACTTTACTCTACCTTGAAATCATAAAGAAACATGAAACGAAATACATCGTAACCCAAGAAACGTTTTCCGAGAAGGAGTGCCACATATTGGCGTGGTTATTTGCGAAACGCCCGACCGCGAACGTTCTAATCGGTGTTCGAAGCTTGGCCAGCTATTTAGCTACAATAACTAAAACTGAGCTGACAATATTTAAGCTGGTGTTTAATTATAAGATATACGGCAATCACTAGCCTTCGAACGCAGACGTATTTCCGGAACATCTGATGTCGCAGACAACCCAATCACTAAAGCATGATAAAGTTCTACTTCGAGAAATCATGAAAAGGGTGTTTGTACTTTATAGGAGCTCATTGTTAGTTTCTTATAGCAAAGTTCGTCCAAGTATCCTTTTCTCAGTTCGCCAGTTTGTTATGAAAAGGATAATGTCACACGAGTACTTTCGCAAGATAATGAATGCAAAAACGAAGATCTTTGCCTACTTTGCTCAAACCCAGAATGATAGTTAAATCATTTACTTGCAGCAATTACTGCTATGAGCTTACTGAATAGTAGTGATGAAGAGGAGACATAAAATCTTGACAAAACATACGAACAGTTTGTTGTGAGCTCTTTTTTCCCTTTGAGACTGTTCTTATTGTACTTATTCTATCGATACATATCCCAGACTCTATATTTAACTGTAGAGATTGCAATTAATGCGTCGCTATTAGGCTGTTCACTTGTAATAATTTGAACACTGAACTTACTCGGTAAAAAAAATGCACTACTGAATCCTTCGCTGCTCAGTCAGTGAATGCCAACCGTGTGATTACTAGTGATTCACTTACCACGTATCATGCAAACATCTACTCGGAAGACGCCGATGTTGCATAGAGAAAAAAAACTTTCCTTTCGCAATCTAAGTATGGGGTCCAAGACAAGACATTGCGCACGGCGCAAAGGTAAAACCTAAACAGAAATCAAATCTCTAACATTTGACCGTGGTTAAGATTACCCGATCCTTCCCTGAAACGCTAGCAGTGTTATAAATTATCGAATTTCTAGTTTCTAAAGAAACTGTGGTGCTGCGTCGGTGGGAGAGTGAAACATGAAAATTTGGTTTTATCAAACGTGTTAATTATGAAGGTCGAATTACCACCGTGAACGATTTGGAAAGCTGAGGTTTCGAGCGTTAGATTAGATCTCTTCCTTTAAATTACCAAAGGCTAAAATATCCCAATTATCCATTAATATAGAACACAAGAAAAAGCTTCAAATATAAAATCTCCGGTTTCTCTTGATTTCGTTGTTTCACTGAATGTTTCTCAATTCTAATGGGTGTCATGTTGAAATACCCTGAACACTAAGATGAGCGAGTGTTTCTTTTGTTAGGCAAATGCTACAAACAGCATTGTCATCCCCATACAATTCATATTCATCACCTCCATCAGAACTGGTGTCACTGTCAGATAATATTAATGATCCTGGAGGAATCAGTGAAGGGATCATAGCAAAATCTTTTTAAACATATATTATGCAACAATAATTAGCCACATGTATATTCACTTTGACTTCCGTGCATCTTGTCTTGTGCTCAATTTTTAAGGCTCATTTTAACACTAAATTCAGGTTCTAATGAAATATCGTGTGAGAAGGTGTTAAATTGCTATCAATTGGTTACTTGTAAACTCATTCAAATGTTTGTGGATTAGTATTCACAATGAATCATTCGTTTTAGGCTTGGTTCAATCTAATTATCCCGGCAGCAAACTGAATTATGATTTCAAGGCTTTGGTAAACGGGTGTGAATAGTTGATGATACGGAGAAAAAACTGAACCTCCTCCAGGCCAACACTGTGTTTGCAAGTTTATCTCCTCTACTCTTAATAGCCTCCAAAGCGAGATTTTGGAGAGCTTGCTCGCAGGCTATACTCTTTACAATAAAAATTACCTAGGCTTCTTAAACATCTAATTATTGCTTGGGATAATGGTGTTTTCGTGTCGATCACAGCTTATGAAATTAACTGGTGTAATCAACTTAGCAAGTACAAGCCAACTTAATACAGAATCACCCTGTGGTAAATTGCTTGCAAGAATCTTCCGATTGACATAAACGGACTTTTCTACGAAAACAAAATGTCTGTCACAGCTAGAGACAATTTAAGCACTTCGCTTTTGATGTCAACAATTTGAACAAAAGTTAAACGACCTTATATTTAACCTTTCCTTGCAGACTCAACAGCACTAAAAAACTGATTTTCTTTAGATTAACAATTTCGTTAACTAGATCATATTTCCATTGTTGAAACATTGCTGCGATGCCAAAAACTTCTAACTTTACTGTTCCTTGAAATCGCAATGAAAAATGAAATTAAACTGCAACCGTGAAAAGTGTACTGAGTTGGTGCGCCACATCATTGTAATGTATCGGAAGGAATGCCTCTAATCAGTGTTCGAGGGTAACAAATGTACCCATACATTACAATAGCTGAAAGCTAACCATTTAAAATCGATGCTTGAATCGATTAACTAAGAGCTAACCATTTTAAACTGGTGTTTAGACCACACCACTAAAGATATTCACCACAATAACTAAAAGACAATGCAAATATGCACTTTTAATAACTGACAGCAGACCATTGTCCTTCCGCATTCTGCAAAAACCCCTAGCCGTGTAACAAAACATGTTTTCGCAGTCTCTCATTTTGTGTCAGAAAGGTCAACCTTTGAATCTCTGAAAAAACTGAGGTCTCGACAAAATCCTCCGTGTCATACTGGAATTCATCATATCATAATGAGATCTGTACGTTTTTCCATATTTTGATTGTTATTCTTAGCAGAGGGCATTGCTTTCAATGAAGGAAATTTTCTTTAATTCAGCGAAAATTATGAATAATCGCTTTATATTATCTTTCTTAGCATAAGAAATGAATGCCTGCCAGCAAACTTAATTAAAGAGTCTAAGCATGCCAGTCCTGCAGTGGTTTAAAACATTGAACGGCTGCCTTCCTTCAGACACTTCCACAGAGCAGAGCAAAAACGCATTAATGACACACTCACCATTTCCACTGTGTGGTCGCATCCTATTAGGCAAGATATTCTAAACGTTTGCAAGAATTTGTAAGAATTATCAATTATTGTGATGGAGGCAAATAAACGGTAGATAGGTAGATAGATCCTTGATCAATTACAACAAGTTTGCACGGTGGACACTGCACCATAAGCGGATATTCACTTAGCTACACATGCCATATTGTCGTCCACGGTTTGAGATGTGTGGGTAAACAAATAATCACGCCTCATGTTATTTCACCAACGTGACAGCACAAAGTGACAGGAATCAAATCTTTGCAGGACCATTGCATTCGACAAAGTGAAGAACACATCCTAATCTTGTGGCTGCTTGTGATCTGAATGCAAGCGAAAGTTTTCGTATGTGCCGGCATTTGGTTAGACAGCGAGCAGTCTCTCTTTTGCCCTAGAATCGTTGAAAACGAACGCGTATGTTCAACTTTCAACGGCTGAAGCTGCGGGTCACAAATACCGCGAGCGGTTGTTAGAGTGAAAAGAGAGACTGTTTCATCTTGCGCTTTGAAATCCCGGAGCTCCGGTGACGGAGTGTTCTTATTGGTTGATCTCCGGAGAAGCGATGACGTCAACTTTGATACATGTTAATCAACTATTACATTCGCCTGGACGATAAGGATTTAAAACAGGAACAAGAGCCGTACTCGCCCTTCTTGAAATGCAAGCTACAGAATTCAGGGTCACATCTAGACACTCTACTGACAAGCCGGCTCGTTTGGCTCGTTTACCATCCACTGCCGATCCAAACGAGCCACCAGTATAAGAGATCCCAATATTTTTATGACTCGTTCTTTCGTCCACTGCCGAGCCAGTATCTCGAATGTGGCCCTGCACAGTGTAGTTGCTCCGCAAGATGTTTCGGCCATTCTAACCACAGGTTTCACTGTTGCGAAAATGGTGATGGACGCTATTGAGCCAACTGTTATTATTGTTATATTCGTACCGCAAGGATGCTCCAATCCGATTATCGCTAAATTGTAGAATAGTATACACCGATTTAGGGGTACTATTGGAATGATTTGTGAGGCGTGTGGCGACTTTGACATTTCCTTGAATCTTAATTCGGTGACATCGCTTCCTTTGTCAAGTTCAAGTTCAAGTTCAATTTTTTTTTTTTTTTTCAAAAATTACGGTTAAATTTTTCAATGAACACTACACGCGTTTGCAGTGCTAATCGAGGAGTGCAGGGTAATGGCGTACATGGCACTAAACTTACTAGAAACGATATTAAGACAAAATAAAACTTCACAATACACATTAGGCCATTACACAATAGACAGACTGAAGAAACGTTCATAATTATTACAATATTATTAAATAAGTGAATGAAAAAAAAAAAAAAGAATAAAACAATTATAGGGTATAATAGTAATAATTATTCAGTTTTGTTATCAATGAGTAGGTGTCAGCATAAGCATCCTCAAATCCGAGTACTGTAGGCAGAAATTTCCTAATTCGTTTTTTGTAAGCGTAAACCAGTCAGGATGAAGAGAGTTCATAATCTTGTTCCAAAGTTTGCTAAAGACGTCAACTGTAAGCTCCGTCGCGTTCGCTAACATTATATTTATGAATGTTAGATGAACGATTAAATAGTTTTTGAATGAAGTTCTTCGGTACAGAATTATTAGAGATATCATGCATAAGGGTAGATACTGTTTCAAGGTAAAGCATATCAATTGGCACAATATCAGAAGAGACAAGCAGTGGGATACCATGGGATCTAGTATTACAAAAGAAAAAAAAAGCGGAGGGCTCGTTTTTGAAGAACAAGAATCTTCCTTAAATGAGCCTGAGCAGCTTGGCCCCAAGTAGCTATACCGTAATACATATTTGGAAATACGAGGGATCGATAAATTTGAAGAAGGGTGTTTAATGGTACCGGTATCGCAACCTCGCGATTAAACCATCAATTTTGCTGATCAGAAGCAATGTAATCAAATGTGTTGTTTCCAAGTTAAGTGCTTGTCAATTAGGACCCCTTCCACATTTCTTGGTGTCGTGAGCTGAGCACTACCACGTTTCAGTCTGAGGCCACTCCCGAACTTGCGTTCCACGTAAAAGCGGAATACGGCGGTTCTCTTGTTTTCCTACTTCCTCCAGTGGATCTTTTTCCTATAGGTTCTGACTGACCCTGACCATCAACGAACCACCGAGGGAATCGGCAACCTTGCTTGCTTCATCTGTAGCGATGGTGCCAGTGTATTAAATCCGTCCACGCCTTCCCGAGGAAAAAAATTAGTATGTATATTATTGTGGTGACTCGGCTCGACGAAGGCGTTTTACCGGTCCCTGATTTCATGGGACTTAAATTGAACCTTGAATATAACAACCACGTGGTCAACAACGTGTTAGGGCTCCTGTAAATAGACTGACTGAGAGGTTTGCGAATGAAATTCTCCGAGGCAACGATCCTTGTGGCCTTTACAAGACTTCTGCATGAGGACGTCTTTCTGTCAGAAAACAAGAGAAAATCTATATCCTCGCAGGAATACAGTCAACAGACCTGAGCCACAAAGCGGGTCCGACGGAAACAGGCCCTGGGAATTTTAGATGTTATTTCACGGCAATGAGTATGCAAGTAAAAGAGAAGGATACTGTTCTTTCGAACGTTAGCCGTGTAGTTCTCACATTTTGACAGGAGTATCTATCAAAGTGTAACTCAAAAGTGCTTTCATTTTTCCCACGTAATCCATCTGGGCGTCCGTCCCAGACATGGAAATGGCCCACAGAAGGACAAGCGGGCGCCGACAAACGTTCTGCAACAAACTTTGTCTTCAAAGAATATGCGCCATTCAATGGTTGCTAAAAAAACACTACAGCCGGGTCATAAAAATGTATAAACGAAAGCGCTCTGACGCGCATGAGACTGATTTCTGTGGTGACTGATAATTTCCGTTTTATTAACGATAAAAAGTATGAAAAGTCTTCATTATCAATGGAAAAGAAAACGGAATTCAATACTCCACTAGTTAACCAACAGAGTTTTGTATGCGCATTTACATGTAATATGTGCGATGCGAATTGCCTTCTTTATGTGCCGCCGCCTACATTAACTCTTTGACGAACATAAGCAATGATTGGACCAGTAAACTTTCACGAGCACTTCAGAGTACTCAAAGACCGAAAATTTAATTTGGCTCTAAATTCGCTCCAGAGAAAAGTTTACTGAAACTTTGCAGAGCTCGGAATACCATCAAGCAATAACAACTGGCGCCACAAAGTTAGTTTAATTCTGAGATATTAGTGTATAGGAACGAAAAGTAGGATGTTTTTAGATCGCTTTCCTGTTTCTATAGTGACGTATTTCGGGGCAATTAGTTCTGCATCTTTCTCAGCTATGATTGGTGATTCATATGGTACCACTGACAGCGTTGCAGTTACGTAAAACAGCGTCGTAGAGTCAATCCTAACAGGAAATTCTCTTAATTTTTGAAACTGGTTTGAGCCACCTTAACGGGACACTTCTTAATGTTTATCAAAATTCGGCGTGTATTTCAGAACAAAAGAAAAATCTTTGTACCCCCTTCTCCTTCAGTCCCAGCTCTGGTTCTGTTAATTTTTATTTGAGTTCCAGCGAATGGATTGTTTTCCATCAGTCTTAAAATTTCACTGGAAAGCTGTTTATTTTTCTGTATCATTCCTCTTTTAGCTCCCTTAAAAGAAGAGATCGCTTGAAAAGCAGAGCGTCTTCTAATACCCATCAACCACTTCCCCATAAATATCGAGAGACAGATAGGCTATGGAACAATTTCCAGCAGAGTCGAGCTCGTATCCAGCCCACCGGAAATATTATCGCAGATTACAGTATCCAAGTCTTTATGGAGAACAAGAAGAACATACCTATCTTCAGGCTGAGAAGAAACGGCCTCGTTATGATGCTTATGAAGTTGAGAAACAAGACAACTCAGAAGCCAAAAGAAAACCCACCCTCCAAAATGCACCTAGCTTTACGGAGAAAGAGGTAAGGCGTCCCACAAAAGGATTTTTTTTTTTTTGTATAATAAAGTTTATCATTAAAGTTGCAAGTAAACAAGTAATCAAGGAAAGTTTGTGCGCAATTCGTAATTCCCAACGTGAGGAGAAAAATGCAATTGAAGCTAATAAAGTTTTGAACCATTAACTTGTATGCTCATCGAAATGAACGATTCCAGAGCTTGCGTAGTTCACGTAGAAATGAGCAGAAACCCTTTAATTGCCCCTCCTCCATCACGATGAGGAGTATTGCAATAGCAGTGTAGGAAAACACCGTTCCTTTACCAGTCCCAGCTCTGAAGTGCATTCATAAATTAATTAAACTACAGGCATTCGTACGGTAATCTTTAACTCATTCTGCCCATGCGCCTTAGGTCAAATGCTCTTATTACTGGGTTGCCGTATGGCAATCCCAGTCGGAAAATGGGTAGATTTCTCCGTTCTGTTTAAGTGGTGTCTTTGTGCATAGAGCCTTCTGCTCGTATTTTCTTAGGATCGAGAGGGTAGTGGGAAATGCGAAGATTTCTCTGGTGGACACAGTACAACGATTAACTTAACCGGCAATGGCGTCGAAAGTCATGTAACGCGAATGGCGTTTTAGTGGATCTTTGAACAAAATATACCCTTATGAAGCTCAATAATGGCAAGTCAATTGGATACTGAACAAGCTTAAAAGCGACGAGTAATGGACTTCGACAACAATCTGTCTCCCGTCGAGCCGTCTTTTACCAAGTGTGCTGTTATTTCAGGGGCACCCAACGAGAATATAGTTCAAAACCACTTAAACATAGCATTGTTAAACGTATTTTAGTATTTAAACGGTAGATATCGGCATATCTTTATCCCCTACAAATTTCTTACCCGCCCTGATCTCCTACCTGAAAGTCTAGTGATCCGAAATTTATAGGGATCAAAACTTACCTTTTCGAAAATTTCAGCCAGAAAAAGGGCTCCCGAAAATTCTAGGTGACCTTTTTTGGGTAAAAATCTGTTTAAAATGGGCAACTATACCATTTTTTAGATGTTCGAAAATCCTAGGACAGGCAGGCAAGTAAGAATTTTACAACAAATGTTCCGAAAATACTAGATCTCAAATCGTCTTCCGAACAGATATTTTCCGAAAACTGCCGTTGGGTGCCCCTGTTATGTA
>NC_090883.1:52358634-52361134 GCF_036669925.1 Montipora capricornis | reverse complement strand
TATGTGGTCCTACGATGTAATCAGGATTTATTGTGACTGACTGATGCACCCTCAATAAACTTTCACATTGAAATTCGGGCCTGTGTAGACAAAATAGGAGGTTTCTTAAATACGTTTGCCAGTAATGGCTGGTCTTGAATAAAACTGCATTTGCGCATCAGCATTGTCTTAAAATTTGACACTGCTGGGTTGTACGTTGTAACAAATGGTAGGATTTTCTTACTTTTTTTAAGTGCCGACTGCCTTCCAGAAAAATGGATGTTTTGAGTAGCCTCGCTCTTCAAGGTGGGCTTTCAATCGAGATAGTGCGTACTCAAATGTTGTTTTTGAGGAGTTTTTCGGAGGAGCTTAATGACCTCTCCTTTAATAAAACCCTTCTTGGCATCTGACAGGTGACAAGAAGTAAAATGCGTGTATTGGATGGTTTCGGTCGGTTTGTGGTATGTCTTGATATCATAAATACATTATTTTTCGAATCATTCTCCTTGTATACTGTAGTGTCTAGGGAAGTGTTCTCCTTCTCAGCAAACTTTATAGTTAGGTAGAAGTACTTAGCTTGCGCAGTGAACAGGTTTTCTTTCCTGTTTCATGTTCTACGTTCCATAGTGAAAAAACGTCATCATGAAACGTTTCCATATTGTTGGTTTAACTTTGCGCTGTCTTAGCATTATTTTCACAAATCGGATGTGGGATTTTCAACAAGTCGAATGTCAGATTTTTACAACTCGGTTTTCGGTGTTTTACAACGCGTATGCCGGATTTTTACAAGTCGGATATCGGATTTTTACAACTCGGATGTCGGATTTTTATAACTTTGTTGTCGGATTTTCAACAACTCGAATGGCACCTACAAGCTTCCGTGGTCATCTGCCGAATTCCCGTTGCTCGTGCATTCATGCATCTGAATTTTCGGTTTTACGGCTTTATTTTCGATTTGCCCCTTGGTACGCCAAGGGAAGTTTGCATTCTTTTGTTAAGCCGTTGTCGTACCCAGATTTCTCTCACCTTATTCCTTGCCGCCATTCTGAAAACATCTCCGTATTGTCCACCCTCGAGGGGCAAATTTGATCACGTGATCTGCTGCTTATCTCCCGACCCGCCGCCATGTTAAAAGCCGAGTAGACCCTGGGCACGAGGTTGAGAAATTTGATGTTGGAGATACGTCTAAAGCTTGAGAATTAATCAGAAAGTAAATTTTGCTTTTTAAGTAACTGTCGAATCATAGGTTCTTTGAATTGTGATGGCATTTCCCCAATACGTGGCGACAGATTGTTAAGAAAAATAGCATTGTGTGACTAGCGTTACTTTCTAGACGCTTTGCGAGAGTTCGTAGTTTGTTTATTTTAGATTCGTGCGTAAGCGTTTCCAAATCGGTGTGTTTTGTAATCTTTCTATAATTAGATTGATTACTATTTTAGAAAGTTCTAGAAGTTTATTGTCAGAGTATATAAGTAGACGAACCCAAGCGGAGTGTTTTTCTAACTAGTTTTTCACAAGCGAAGAGAGTTGGCGTTGGCCATGTTTAGTCAAGTGTGACAGAAGCAGTGTTTATTCAAGTTGGCGGAGGCCGTGTAAGTTTGTCAAGTACGTGCTGTTAAGAGTTTTACTTCGTGGAAACTACGTTCATTTTGGAATAAATCTTCTTGTTGTTGTTCCGACAACCCTTCGTGCAGTTTAGTTTGCAAACTACCTTTCCTCAAAACATTCGAACTCGTAACATTGGGGGCCTGTCCGGGAGAGGAATTCATTTGTTTGCTGACTACAGAAACCAGGAAAGGACAATTCAAGAAGGAGTTACAGAAAAAGTAAGGAGAACTGTAAAAGAGTGTATTGTGTTTATGCTGTGAAACACTGCCATGGAAATGGATAAGTTTATACAGATTGGAGAAAAGTTCGGATTGGAGGGAGAAAAGCTGCTCGAGTTTGTAGAGAAGCAACAAAAGTTAGAGGAAGAAAAACAAGAAAAACGTAGACAATTGGAAGAGGAAAGAGAAGAAAAGCGTAGGCGGTTTGAAGAAGAAAAGGAAGAGAGACGTCGATTACTTGAAGAAGATAAAAGAAGAGAAGACGAAGAGAGAGAAACTAGGCGACAAGAACGCGAACTAAGAAAATTGGAGATGGAAGTCGAGCTGTTGAAACAGAAAGAGGCTATTGAAGCGGCAAAAAGAGAACATGAGCTGGAGATTGCACGTTTGGCTGTGGAGAATGCTGACGGAGGTCCTGAGGTGAGAGAGGATCGGGCTAAGGCTCCTAAACTCCCCTCGTTTGTTGATGGTAAAGACGATTTGGACGCGTATTTGCAGAGGTTCGAGAGATTTGCCGAGACGGCTAAGTGGAAAAAAGATGGATGGGCATCGAAGCTCAGTGCTCTGTTGTCTGGACGGGCACTAGAAGTGTATTCACGTCTATCGGAGGACGCAGCTAAGGATTATGACAAGGTAAAGATTGCGTTAATGAAGAGATATGACCTTACCGAAGACGGCTATCGTCGAAAATTTAG
>NC_090883.1:52353634-52356134 GCF_036669925.1 Montipora capricornis | reverse complement strand
GGATCTTGCAAATGGGTTTCAAAGCTTGTTCACAGAAGCCCCAGGCACAACAAGTTTGGCTCAGCATTATATCAAGCTTACATCCGACCAACCAGTTAGATCAAGACCATACCCAGTACCGTATAGCTTAAGAGAATCGCTGAAGAAGGATATTACAGACATGATTAAGATGGGAGTCATAAGAGAATCAAGTTCGCCCTATGCTTCGCCTGTTGTAGTTGTTAAGAAAAAAGACAACTCAAATCGTGTGTGCGTGGACTATCGTAAACTGAACAAGTTAACCGTGTTTGATCCTGAGCCTATGCCAACTGCTGAGCAGTTGTTCCAGAAGTTGAACGGTGACAAGTATTTTAGCAGATTATCTAAGCAGAGTAGAGGAATAACTTAAGAGACACTGGACTGCCTCCTCAGTTGGTACTATCTAACTAATTTTTCGTTGTTAGTAGAAATTTAGGAAATTTCTTCTCAAGAGGGGGTTATGTTACGAAAAATAGCATTGTGTGACTAGCGTTACTTTCTAGACGCTTCGCGAGAGTTCGTAGTTTGTTTATTTTTAGATTCGTGCGTAAGCGTTTCCAAATCGGTGTGTTTTGTAATCTTTCTAGAATTAGATTGATTACTATTTTAGAAAGTTCTAGAAGTTTATTGTCAGAGTATATAAGTAGACGAGTCCAAGCGGAGTGTTTTCCTAACTAGTTTTTCACAAGTGAAGAGAGTTGGCGTTAGCCGTGTTTAGTCAAGTGTGACAGAAGCAGTGTTTATTCAAGTTGGCGGAGGCGGTGTAAGTTTGTCAAGTACGTGCTGTTAAGAGTTTTACTTCGTGGAAACTACGTTCATTTTGGAATAAATCTTCTTGTTGTTGTTCCGACAACCCTTCGTGCAGTTTAGTTTGCAAGCTACCTTTCCTCAAAACATTCGAACTCGTAACACAGATTGACAATAGGCCTTTTTCGATATATTAAAATTCAGCTTGATAGCGAGTCAGTGAGGACAAAGACAAAGGAAAGTGGATGATATGTAAATATTTTTCACATTAATTTCCACGTGTTGCTATTGTCTTTGTCCTCACTGCCTCACTTTCAAGCTGAATATTTATTATATCGAAAATGGCCTAATAGTAGCCTCGCAGTGCGCGCGGCAATCAAAACTGTGCTATCCTGTCAATCCTTTGCTTTTTCACCGGAAACGGTGTATTTCCGTGGGTAAACGACGTTGTTGTCCATCTACCCTGTCGCAACGATGCCATCAAAGTCTTTATTCGCGAAGTTAACACAAATAAATACATTATCAATACGGTTTTGACGTCTTCTTACACTTGATTCGAAAATACTGAACTGAATTCGTCTTAAAATAGTTAGAAAAAGCACAAATAACAGCCAAAGCACAACAGCTGACGTTCGAATCGCCGCTCGCTGGCAACCCAGTTTTGGAGCCAAAGTTTGTTTGCAGTTGCCAAAAAATCTCTTAAACGCTTTTCTGGCCCATTAATCGCGAACAATTGACGTGACGTCGGATAGCACAGTTTTTCCCACTCGCTGAATTTTGATTGGTCAATTTCAATTTCAGTAGCTCTCGCCGTACGCACGGATGAAGTACTATATACAAGCACGGTTTCATAACAATACTAGGGATAGGATCATATGACGTATCAAAACATAGATGTGCGTACACTTATGATGTAATTCAAGATGGCGATGAAAAAGCAGACGAACGAAAAACGAAAAACATATGCACTTGATACCCAAGATTAAAAATTGCGTTCTCCTACTGTCGCTCGCAAAAAGCACAGAACAGTGGGAAACGTTTTCGTGAAGCACGTGGTTGGTTGACGGAAAGGAGGGAAAAAAATCTAGAAGAGTACGACTGCGAAACCCTTGACAAAACACTGTCGCAGATTTATGCCGAGTTAAGAAACGAAATTGAGCGTCAAACTTCGATTAGTTATCCCAACATGTTTGACACCCGAGGTGAAGGTGCCGTGCCAAATTGTTCAAATTGCTCCTGTCAAGTTGTACCTGGAAAAGCAATCGAAAGAAAATAAAACAAACGGCTAGTTTTACCTCTCAGTGACCGACAAACCCGTTTCCGCCAACTGGTAAAAGAAAACACCAATGGGCAGAACACCGTTGACACGCGAATCAAGAAAATAAAAGAGAACTTACCGCTTGAAGATCTTTTTCCGGAAAAGAAGATAGCCCTAGAAAAAATGTGGTAAATAAGCTAAAAAGTTCCAGTGTCCCGAAGTGCGAAATAAAGAATATCACAGGTCACAAATCAACTTCAAGGTCTCCACGGCTACGACGCGGAGTACGAGCGAGAACAACAAATGATTTCAGGAATCATTAAACAACCAAGAAAAACCAGTCAGCTGCTTCCACAAAATTCGCTACTTCTTGTACTTCAGGCCACCCTGTGTACAACTTCAGTCACTGCAGCTTTGAATATTGCTTTTTAAGCCTGATAGTATTACAGTTTCATGATGGCGAATGTTTTTACGCAA
>NC_090883.1:52341134-52346134 GCF_036669925.1 Montipora capricornis | reverse complement strand
ACTGATATAGTTTGACTTGATTCCTGCGATACAGGGTTAACGTTATCATTGATTTTCGCTTAAAACTGACCACCATGAGTTAAACTAAGCGTGGCACTTCTATAATTTAAAAAATCGTTCTCGCTTAATCTTTTGTTTTTACATTGATACTGTGAATTTATACTCAATGAGATGTTAGATATTAGTTGTAAAATAGTATCGAAATTATATTGTAGAAATGTAGTATTTATTTGATGTAATAATTTGTTAGCTCAGTATTTAGACTTCCAGCCATTTTAGGCTAGGTTGATATTTAAGTAAAATACATATTAATTTATAGCTCACTGAGATTTCCAAGTACGAAGGCATTATAGATGTTTTAGTTGTGCACGGGGGCGTAAACAGTTACTGTACTTTTAAGGCTTTTTTGAGTTATTGGCCTGCCCTTAATTCAACAGTAATAGAGGCACCTTACAAAGAGAGGGCAGTTTTCAGTGACCATTCATAAGTAGTAGATTTTTGCCAAGTTTTTTATCGTGAAGGGTAGTTGTAAGGTTTGAAGACTCCGCAAAAATCAGATATGCGAGTCTTTCGGTATAAGTTAAGTGCAAATCAAGAGCCATAGAAGCATTGCTTTATGAAAAGGCGGCATAGATTTACAGCAGTTATCCTGGAAAGTGCAGGACGAATATGATATCCCCGGAAATCTTGATTTTGTAAATTGGAATAAGGGTTTCCTCAGTCCTCACTCCCACCAACTTCCCCCACGCCTCCCCCCCCCCCCCCCAAAAAAAAAGTGGATTTAAGTAATTTTTAATGATTCTGATTGATTGATTGATTGATTGATTGGTTGATTGATCGGACATCGCTCAGCTCCATGCATTGGACTTTGCTCTTCTGGCAACAAAGGTTTACGTAATTTGTTCTTTAACCTTTTTTAACCTTTCACTTTCATTTGTATAGAAAAAAAGAAATATTAAAGAAATATTGAAGAAATATTTAACACGTTTGTTTTCTTGCGGCCAATAGGCCACTTCGGGAAATACCATAATACGCCTTGTTGTGTCCCTCCAAATTTTGAATAAGCATGGTTTTTGTTTTCTATTGGGACCAATGTAAGTCCCAAAAGAAACTGGAAACAATGCTTATGCAAAATTTGGGGGGACAAACAAAGAGTATTATGGTATTTTCCGAAGTGGCCTATTTACCTACAGGGCGTTGCATGGGAAGTGCTCCATAGGGTATCGGGGAAGAAATAAATGTCCTCCCGGTACAAATGAAACTCAGCATTTCATTTCTTATCCAAATCGAATCTTTCATAGTTTCAGTACGAAAACGCTCGGTTTTCTGACTTGTAAACATCGCATAAAAGTACAAAATTCTTGTTCGTTCGATAAGCGTTTTGGATTGAACAACTTGCCACGTGAAAAAAACAAAAAGAACGTCAGAATAACAAACAAACTGCGGTTATAAACATAACGAGACAACGCATGTTGTAAAACTTTTTATGAACTTGACGTTTCGTATGCTCCAACAATTACATACATCTGCAGAAGTAACGGTTTCCTTAAAGTACAATTGAATTTAAACACGAAAACTAATTCCAAACGAAACGTCAAGTTCATAAAAAGTTTTACAACATCCGTACAATCCAGTAAACCAATCAAAACTAAGTAATTACATGGTAGCCGACTCAAAGCACGGGTTTCACTTCTGATTGGTTGAAAAACTGGCGCTAGAAATTTGAACCAATCACTGAGTAAAGTAATCATAAACCAAAGCAATTCGCTAATTACTTTCGACACTCAATTGAAAACCGCTCTATCAGGGGTAATGAAAAGGGCTGGGTCAAATCTTGGCTAATAGGGAGCTCCCAGTCAGTGGTCGTAAATGGTGCACAGTCACATGCAGTAGAAGTAGAGTCTGGCGTGCCGCAGGGCACAGTCTTGTGCCATCTAATAGCTCTTATATGTTATTGATATTGGGGATACAATTGATGCTCAGTTAGGTCTGTTTGCGGATGATACTGTCCTTTATGGAGTGGTCACCAATTTTTAAGATGCATCTGCACTACAAGCTGACCTAAACAATCTAGTTAACTGTCGAAAAAATGGCAAATGTCATTTAAAACAGGTAAGTGCCCAATTCTTAGGGTTCATCGATCAAGACAACCCCAGTAGAGTATGAGTATGTAATGGATGGAGTGCAACTTACATCGGTCCAACATCACAGATACCTTGGCATTGATCTTGACTCGAAGATGAACTGGAATGGATGTCCAATATAATTGGCAAGGCCAACCGATCTCTTGGGCCCTTTCCAACAACTCGTACCCACTGCCCACAAGTAGTCACAGAACGGGCTAATTTGTCTCTTGTTAGGCCACATCAAGAGCATGCAAGCTGCACATGGTGATCCTCACACAAGTAAACAAGTAGTCAGTGTAGAAATGCAATGCAGAGCGGCAAGGCTTGTGACACAATGCTATGAGTGTACGCCTGGAACAGTCTCACGGTTATTCGAGGATCTACGTTGGTTACAGCTTAGCCAAAGGACGTTGGAATCAAAACTGGCAATGATGTAAACAAGACAATACGATTCAATGAAATTTATTCATCTAAGCAGCCGATCCAACACCTATAAATACAGCTTTATAACAAGAACGATAAAGGATTGGAACAATCTACCCACGGACGTTATTAAATCTAGGGACATTGAAGCTTTCTAGAGAGCTATTAGAGGCCACTTTTCAAAGAAACTATCGGAGGATGACTCTATTTATTTTAAATAGAGCGGTTTTCAATTGAGTGTCGAAAGTAATTAGCGAATTACTTTGGTTTTGCATCTACTTCACTAAGTGATTGGTTCAAAGTTCTTGCGCCACTTTTTCAACCAATCAGAAGTGAAACCAGAACCAATCGTGGCTCGCGCGTGCACATTTTCCCGCCTTTTGTGTCGGCTACGTGTAATTACTTTGAGTTTTGATTGGTTTACTGGATTGTCTCCGTCCTTTTTGATTGGCCAAAGTAATTACTTTGGTTTTGGTTTTACGACACTCATTTGAAAAGCGCTCTAATTTTATATTTTTTATTGTTATTTATATATTCACTTCTTTCTTTTAACATCCACTGTGATGGGTAATACCCTTTGTGGATCATTAATTTAGATTTACATTAACTTTTACATTTTACATGCTCTTATGACAAGCAGCAGCCTGCTGTAATGCTAAATCTCATTGCTGAGGGGAATCTTTGCTTACACTTTTTGCCTCAATAGCACTAGGCCAGTCAGCCGAGAACAAAGTATTTAGAATCTGTAATTCCCTAGAATATTCTGGAACGTTCTTCTGTGAACTCATCGTTAATTTTGCAGAAGCTTCTTGGTCCTGTAGTTTTCCAATTGTCTGTTAGAATGTCCTGGAATTTGGTAGTAGTTATATGACATCATAGGCTACATTTAGGACTCTCATACAAGTTGGCAAGTTGCTTATTCAATCGGAGTTCGGTTATCCTGTCAGCAAAACTATTGTGCGGCGATGGAATCTGAATCCAATGCAATAATCTCTGAGCAATAATGCTTTGAAATTTCTTCTTTTAAAAAGAACGTATGGGATCATTAGCGCTTTTTGCCACGCAAGAATTTATCATTTTTTAGGGCTCATAATTCAATACAGTGTACCCTCCCCACCATGGCAAGTGAATCTTCATTTAGACCGTAGAGGCAGTATAATGGTTAGAATACGTGTACAAACAGGGACCGTGGGGGTGAGGCACCAACCCTCGACCTACTGACAAAAAACGGTGGGAAAGCAATGAAAATCTTGAGAAGTGCATCTCTCGCAGAGTAGAGAGGCAGAAAATTCAAACCACCCATGACAATTTACTGGAACATAACCTTTTACTAGCCGGCAAAAAGAATTAATATCAGCTGCTTACTCAATGAAAAACTTCAACTATGCCGAAGCGGACTTGCCACCATTTACAATGTTCCACCAAGCTCTAAAAACATACTCTTCCAAATTAAGGAGGCTCAAACCAGTTTTAACACTTTCAACCAACTGTACTATTTGGAAGGATTGAATCTACCAACCTTTTGCACTTAATGGTAATCTTTTGATGCCATATGAAACACCAATAGATGCTTAAAAAGATGCATTCATTAATGTGACGTGACGGATTACCATGGCAACAAAAGAGCCATCTAAAAACAGTCTATATTTTGTCTTTAAATGCATATATCTCAAAAATGAACTCGGTGACCCCCACTTTTTTATTGCGAAAGAGTGATTAGTGCACTAGGATAAAAATTCTCTGGCGCAGATTCATAGCTACCTTCACAATTGAAATTTTTAAGGTAGCTCTGAACCCGCTCCAGATAATTTTTTTAAACTTTGCAGAGAGTTTCACCTTAAACACAAATTATAGGGCATTTTAGGTGGTTCTTTTGTTGCAATGGTAATTTATTACATGTACGTTACATTAATATGTGCATCTTGTTAAGCAATTATTCATGTTTCATATGGTACTATAACATTGCCAAAACAGTGTTCTAGAATTTATCTTTCCTCCACATTATTGAAACCAATTTGAGCCACCTTAAGTGCACCGCAATGAACGTTTTTGTACATGTACATGACGAAAATATTGCCATTAATCAAATGCAAAATGGTAACAATCCTATAGATTTCCTTTAGTTCAGTACAGTAAAACAGTCAAATGTGAAGGTTCAATTGCATCAGACATCATCTCTGTTTTTTTGGTAGATTGTTTGTCGCCATTAGTCCAATACAACCCAATGTGACCAAGCAGCTAATGCCTACTCCCCACAATAGAAATCTGCAACAACAAAACAAAGACAAACCCATCAAGACCTGTCAGTAATTATTATCAATAGGTGGTGACCAAGAAGCTCAATTCCAAATCTGGTCAGTGCAGCTTTTTGAGAACCATCCGAAAAATAGACTTTTGACAAAATGGATTTTTTTAGAAAGCTTTCCATTTCAGAGAGTAATACTTAACTAA
>NC_090883.1:52318634-52333634 GCF_036669925.1 Montipora capricornis | reverse complement strand
TTCGCTTGATAACTTTTCCTCAAACCCTCCATTTTCGCTCCTGTTCACCAAGATGGCCACACAGTCCGTGTCCGAGGAGAACTGGATCCGATAGACAAAGTGACGATGAAGCGGGAGGTGACGGGACGCCGGGACGCCAGGACGGGAGACATCGGACCCAATACGCTCCCGGAAGCACAAATAGGCCACTTGCACTAAGAGGTCACGTGACCAATGGTTTCCTTAAACAGTGAGTTGTAATCTTGCTGTTGCCAAAAATTGACAGAACAAATAAAACTTATCTTACACGCGAAATTTGAGAGGAAACGCATTTATAGGGAGATATTTTATGATACTTTGATATTCAACAAAGTAGCATGATTTTTCTTGTCCGCCATGTTGGAGGGCATACTGTTGCCCTCCAACATGGCGGCCAAAACTACTTTTTGCTTATATCTTGTTAAATGTTTGATAGTTGAGTTCAGATGTGCCATAAACGTTACCACATCATCTTTTCAACATTTTCAACATTTTCCTTGAAGTTCAAGTGCAAAATTTGTGTCAGAAAGCGGTAATTCATAATTTTAAAAAATCAAGTTTTGGTCACGTGACCAGCTACGGATTTCTCATTTTAAGCAAATGGTGCGGGTTTGAAAAACCAAATCACTATTATTTTGTTTAAGAGATGACCCACTAACAGTGTTTCGAAGGCAAAATCATGTAACTTTCATTTTCATAAAAACGATGTCACATGACCTCTTAGTGCAAGTGGCATATTCCAGCCATTTGCATGACCGAGTCACATGCTTTGTAAATCATAAAGAAATGGTCGTGGTACAAAATAGATGCCAGAAAAAATGGAAAGAGCGTGATGAAATTAGCAAGAATGCCAATTTTGAGGCTGCTACCGTTGAGAGAGACTTTACAGTGATTTTTTTTAATAATAATAAACACTTTATTTCAACTATCAAAACAATTAGTAATATCTACAATTTTAAACAACTATAATTATATTGAAATTATTTACAAATTTTAAAAACTAAATTATATGTTCACGATAAAAAACTATTTACAATATGTGAATAATTTAAAAATGGGAAAAGGACAATTAAGCATTATGAAAGACAAAGCTAACCAAAAATCTAAGCCTAAAATTATGAGTACAGATGTAGGCCAGCTACAGCGAGAAGTCTTCTGAGACCTCACGTGATTTGAAAGGATATCTAGAGCCTCTTACTCATCTGTGTACAGTTCTTAATATAGCAAATGAGAGCTGTATTCGTAGCTAGGGTTCACTATTCTTGCTCGAAAGCTTATTTGCGAGAGTTCTGAAAAAGTTCTGACAGTCGAGTCCCATGCCCCCGTTCGTACCAAACACCAACGATTTTGATGATTTTACACTGATTTTAATGATAAACAAATTAACTGAGATTTATATGGAAAGCAGTGGCTGGATTCCTTCCAGCACAGAATCCGGCTTTTACATTTTTCAAACATTCAAACCGTTCTAAAATCCCGCAGTTTAAACGTCAGTGGCCTTAAAATTGACTTTCTTTCTGATTTCATCTCGTTCTTTCCATTTCTAGCACCTATTTTGTTCTACGACCACTTTTTATGAGTGACAAGGTCATGTGACACGGTAATGCAAAGGGCCTATCAAAACCCATTTCCTAACTGGTGACGGAATTTTAAAAAAGAATTTCCCTGACTCACTTGTCAAGGAAACCTTTGCTTGCGATTGCTTTATCCCGTCCCGACAAGGAGCTCCAAAATCGGTGAGGATTTTTTCCACACGACAAACTGGGGTTGAACGTGAAATTTTGTTGCGCAATCCATCGTTCCAAAGGTTGTAGTAAGCATCCTCACTTGCGTTTTCGCTGTGCCAAAGATGAGAATACCGGAAAGAAGTTGTATGGTATAGCTGTCGCACTCGGCAGATCCACGTTCCGCTTCCACTTCGTCCTTTGGCCTTTAGGGTCGTAAGCCCTCAAAAGCGAGCGGTTCGTTCTCAAATCTCTCTTGACTCTACATTCAACGGTCGAATCACTGACCCACAGACCTTGGAATATCAGAGGGTCAAGTTACGAATGTTCTACATACGGTGATACCCTTTCCTTATCATCTCCGTGATTAACCACAGGTAACCCAGGCTCACTGTGTGTGCCACATAGGTAAATATAGAGAACATATGAGGCGAAGTTTAGGTCTGGAAATTTGCAAGAAAATGGAAATAAAAATCGATGAAACTTACCATGTGGTGAGCTGTTGTTGTCTTTAATACGTACACGAAGTTTCGGGAAAAATGGTCCCCGTTCACCTTCCTTCATAGTATAGTGACAAGGTAGGAGACGGAAGCCAGCGTAGGGACTCCGATCGACCCAAAACAAGCACAATTTTTGGCAAGATTTCCACACAGGTCCCTACTTCATTATGCATACACTCGTTTGTTTCAAGAAAACAATAGCGATAACAATAGACGTCCTTTGGGACTGTGGCGTTTTGTTTTTTCTTCTTAGAGGTTTTTTCCTAAGTCTATGGACCGGCCGAACTTCTGACCGAAATACGGAAAATCGAACGTTTTTTCCTGCAATTTCGGCACTTTTCCTGCAATTTTACCCATTTTTTAATTTTAGAATAAGGCGCAAGAAGTGGAGTTTCAAGCAATCGTTGTAATAGGGTTCAAATTCTCAAACATAAAAGTACTGTCATAAAAATTTAATGGCTACCTGCTCTTTTTATCGTGAAATTCTTCTTTCAGCCTTCTTGCGAATTCGCCGAGACACTGTAAAGTGTATGTTTTCTTCCTTTCCTGTATTCAGGATCACGAACGGTGCATTTAGTGCGCTTTTGCGATTTATCGCTCTTTGTAGAGATCGACAATATGCTCAATGATGCTTTCAAGTAAATAACTTTGGTAGAGATCCATGGATGTTCCCGTACGAGGCATACTTCGTTTCACTCGACATCATGTCTTTTCAATGCCCTGCTGTGGGCTCGTTTGTCTGGGTCGACGAAGTTTAGGCGATGGTTAACTGTGAGATGATGTTAACCCTTGTCTTGTGGGCAATTGTAAACTTTCCAGCCACAGGTAGCTAGGGCTAATATTTTTTCAAGGGGAGTTTACTGTCAGAAAACTATGTGTTCTGGCGGATTGAAGGCTATCCATAGCACGGGGCATGAAGGAAAACCAGGCCACACTTCACAGCAATACTGGAAAACCTAAAACTATCACAGGTACTAACCTTATGTCTATACAGTGCCTTTAGTCGTAATTAGGGTTACGGTTAGCATCATTAAAGGGATAGGTTGTTTCAAGAGCTACTGTAGTAAAACAGGGATCTCTTAGCGGTAACCTACAAGTGTAAGTTCGATTGTAGGTGCTCGGCGCGGCACGTGTTACCCTGCGAGCAGAGGCCCTTCGATCTTCCTAGATATCTAGGAAGATCGAAGGGCCTCTGCTCGCAGGGTAGGCACGTGTATATAATTACGTATCATTGTTATGTAAATAGTCAGCCAGAATTCAAAATAAATATCATTTTCAAGGTGTGAATTAGCAACTTGACACGATAGCTCAGTGGTGAAGAACAGGGTCAAGTAATCCAGAGGTTTCCAGTGGGTCGGAGTTCAAGGCAAGCTGCGAGTGACATATCATGGGATAAAATGGCAGAAAAAGCCGAGCGGGATCTGGAATAAGAACAAAAGCGCGAATGAATAATTAATTTATTCGCATGCATAATGAAGTAGGGACCTGTACAGAAATCATTCCCGATTTTTTTCGTGAAAATCGAATCCAGTCGCTAAATGAACACGCCAGGCTCGTGGAACATGAAT
Source organism: Montipora capricornis (assembly GCF_036669925.1). Taxonomy (NCBI): domain Eukaryota; kingdom Metazoa; phylum Cnidaria; class Anthozoa; order Scleractinia; family Acroporidae; genus Montipora; species Montipora capricornis. The sequence goes on along the minus strand of NC_090883.1, from coordinate 52,329,824 downwards.
TTCTCTAAACCATGAATCCACTGAAGCATCTCCAGGTAGCAACGCGAAGCCACCAGACTCCGTAAAACTTGTAAGTTAACCTGCTAAAATGGCAGCCAGAAAGCGTTGTACTCGCGAAGTGTCCAATTCAAAATGGCACTGGACGCCTGGTGACGAGTATAATAAGTTCTGGAGGGAGGGGAGACCCAAATTGCTAAAAACAAAACTTACTGAGCAACCTGGGAATCCCCTCCCTCCAGGGGGACATATATTCCCCTCGTCACCAGGCGTCCCGAGTTCAGTGCCATTTTGAATTGGACACTTTGCGAGGACAACGCTTTCTGGCCGCCATTTTAGCAGGTTAATTTACAAGTTTTACGGAGTCTGGTCGCTTCACGTTGCTACCTGGAGATGCTTCAGTGAATTCATGGTTTAGAGAAATTCATGTTCCATGAGCCTGGTATGTTCATTTAGCGAATAGATTCGATTTTCACGAAAAAAGTCATGCTTGTTTTAGGTCGATCGGAGTCCCGACGCTGGCTTCCATCTCCTACCTTGTCACTATACTATGAAGGAAGGTGAACGGGGACCATTTTTCCCGAAACTTCGTGTACGTATTAAAGACAACAACAGCTCACCATATGGTAAGTTTTATCGATTTTTATTTCCATTTTCTAGCAAATTTTCAGACCTAAACTTCGCCTCATATGTTCTCTATATTTACCTATGTGGCACACACAGTGAGCCTGGGTTACCTGTGGATTAACATGTTCCTTGATTTGCATCTCCTCGAAATTTACCACGCTATTCCTTACAGCCGCTCCCCATTGAGCACTGCCAGGGATCTTTTCCATGATGGCAAGGTTCTCAATGATCAACCAGTATGCTTAACATTTAGTGAGTGAACACTTAAGGTCTTTGTAATGCTTCTTTGGAGCACCGAATTATGTTGCCTCCGGCTTTCTTTTAACCATTGCAAAGTTAACCAGCTAAGGTGCAAGTACCCAAACCTTGCTTAACGCCATGAGGTAGTAGTACCACAAATGCAGCAGATGCCACTGAATCCTGCGAGTTTTGAGTATGTTATGGGATGGATGTGGATGAGTGGGAAGAAAGAATTTGATGGTGGGATGAAGACACAATGTGAAGACTATTTAAGCAAGAAATAAACGTGTGAAGGTCGTTTTTTTCACTCTACGTGCGTGGAATTGAAGGGACATTTTAGTAGGTCTTGAGCAGGGACGCTATAAAAAGTGGACTCCCAAATTGAACCCCCAACTGGACCCCACTAGAGGTAAGAAAGAAAACAAAAGGTGGTTTTCACAGTGACGTCATCAAACTATAAAATCAAAAACGTAAGGTCTTGAATTTTTATCTAAAGAGGTTGAAGATGACCTGTGACGTCTTTCGTTTCGATAATACAGCATTTTGAATTTCCAGATTGTCACCTTGCGTGACACCATGCATGATACAAAGCTATTTGGTTAAAAAAATATGTCCAATCCCTATGAATCTCAGCAGTTTGAGCCTTTCAAGTAAATTAGGAGATGTATTTTACCTCATGAGCGAAAAGTAAGAGCTTTCATCGCAAAGTGAACTCCATATATTTTTGTTGATTACCGGTCGCCATATTGGCATCCAAAACTCTACAAGGTTGCATGAAACACTTTGACAAATAATTCTAAAACGATGTACCGCATAGACCGGAGAATTGGAGAGGTGGTTAAATGATTCGAGTGTTTCATACAACTTTAAAAGTTGTTGGCCCTCCCCTGTTTAGTAGTATTATTTTTTGTGAAACTGTCTGCAGTTGCGATATGCAAAACAGTGTAACAAGATCAAACCGCGCATCTTAATTCCTCACTTCGCGCATAACCACAATTCCTTGCGCCTTTCACCACAATCCCTTGCATTTTGAAGAAAAATATATTCTTGTCAAATTCAACGAGTGGTCAGAACGGGCCTTGAACGCCGGATTTCAAGGCAAGCGTCCTCGCCACTGGGCCGCACTGCCTCCTGAATAGCTTGACGTTGCGGGTGTACCAGTAAGGGTCCCGATCAATATGAACTTTATCTCGTTACAAGGCAAGCGGTAGCTTGCATCATGGGCTTGTTCGGAAACGGCACATTTGAATGCCCACTCTTCAACTTCGGATCCATACACGTTCTTTCGTACTCCGGGTTTTTTTCTTGTGATTTGTTTTAAACTGAATAAGATTAACTCGAGATTCTCGTTCATTCTTTTTATTTTTCTTAACTCAAAATCCGACAGTCAATACATTTCTGTTACCATAAATACAGACTTTCTCACTGGAGCTTTTTAGCTTTACTGTACAACGCATCGACGACTTTTCCCATCTCGTGGATTAATTCTAGCGTGTTTTCGTAGGTTTTATCGACTGGAGTCTCGTCAAACACGACCAGCACTCCTGAACCTTGGTCAAGGATGCCTAAAAAGACAAAATCAAATAGATGACTTCTAAGCTTCCTCGCGTGAATTTACAGAACCTTGTCACTTTTCGGGAGAGAAACAACTAACAACGGACTGCGAGAAAGGGCGATTAGCAAACCAGATGTTAGATATTATGAGTCTTAAGGCCCGAGACTGGCTCAGTGAAATCGCATTCGCAGGATCATTAGATTTTCATATTCTCTACCGTTTCGCCTCATAGTCAGTCGCATTTTCGTTTGAGGTTTGAGTTTGAGTAAGGCTCCAGCACTTGACTAAGTAGCCTGGCTTCTGGCTGTTATACACAATTGTGGTCTCATTCACACAGAAGCCCTTCAAGCTAATCCTGTCAAGCCGACCACATGCTGGAAAGGTCAGACCACAACACCGGGAACACTGTCCCCTACTCTTTTCGAATAGTGTGTGGGATCTTTAACGTCCCACAGAGTTAATGAACAAGGGTTGTGAGACGGGACCTCCGGCTTATCGTCCTTATCCGAGAAGACTAGAGAGTCTAACCATTTGCAGATGTAATTACAAAGGCAGCACTTTCTCCTCAGTTATTTAAAGACCCTGAGTGTTGGTCCGGCCGGAGTTGAACTCACGACCTCCCGCGTGACAGCCCGGTGCTCAACCAAAGGAGCCACCGGTGCGCGGCAGTGATTATATATGTACAATTCAACCATAAGCCCTTAAGTTCAAATTTAAATATTTATTTTTTTTCTCAATGCGCGAGCGGGTAGAATTCTGCGAACCCTGTGCTATCAAGCGCGGTGCAAGTTAACAATAATTTAAAAAGTGATTTCAGGGAGGAAGAGGAAGGGTCGGTCCGTAAAGAGAAAAATTCCACCTACAATACTGTAGCAACAGCCTCAACAATGCCACTTATAGATTTCGCTCATGTCTAACGGCGGCATATATTTTACTGGTCCATGCATGGGCGACCCCCTCGGACCTTTTGGGTCAAACTAAGATATTCTCTGACTTGCACTAATTAAGTCCTATAAAAGAGATGGGTTCATTTCAAAGTTGAAGTACCGTATTCGATTTCTGCAAAGCTCTGTCACATAAATACTGACTATGATTGACAAAGTGAAAAGCCAACTGAAAAATTTCTAACTCAGATTACCCACCCCCCAATCAGATTGCAGGGTTCGCAGAATTCCACCAACTCGTGCATCGAGAAAAACAAAATAAAATTTGAAGTAAAGGGCTTATGGTTGAATTGTACATGTATAATTCACGGCAACGAAAATGCGACTGACAATGAGGCGAAACCGGAGAGAATATGAAAATCTAACGATTCTGCGAATGCAAATTCACTAAGCCAGTCGCCTTACGACTCATAACATATAACATCCGGTTTGCTAATCGCCCTTTCTCGCAGTCACAGGCTGAATTCCTACGGGAGCAGCTCAACGAGGTCGGATCGAAGGAGCAGTGCAAGCGGCTAGGCGCTCGGTCACTGAACACGACCCATGCATGACCTCGGAGCACAGCACCACAGCCAGATGGAATAAGGTGGGAGTCGATTTTGCTGAGAGAAGAAAACCGGAGCAAAACCCTCGGTTTAAGATAGAGATCTACCGAAACTCAGACCAAATACGAACTTGGGATCCGATCCCAGGTCCGTAGAGGTGGGTTCGACTATGTTGTAAGCTCTCCACTTTTGACTGATTTAGTGCCTCCGGCGTTCGACAACGAAAACAAGACTTAAAGAGACCTGATGTTGCGCTGTCGGCCGACATGTACACTTACCATGTAGTTTCTTGTCAAGAATCATCTGGGAAAGCTTTTTCTCTACGACATTCTGAAAAACAAAATTGAGTATATCTTGATATATAAAAGATAACGAAATACTCTAAAATGGAGGTAAGAAGACCAATGAACTGCACTTCTTGAACAATCTTCCTCATCTACCCCCAGTTACTCTAAACCGCGGCAAAACAAAACAAACCAAAACTTTCTATTCTCACAAAATTGCGACGACAAATCTGCACACAAGGCAAATTAGGAAAAAACTGATGAACATACCAACGGAAGATCGATCAATTTAGCCACATGTTTTATCTATAAAAAAGAAGACAATACAAAAAAAGATTAGGCAAACTGCCTGACTCCAAAAAAACAGGTTTCCCCTTTCCTGATTCCGTATTTCGGCAGCTCATTGACACGGCTTTCGCTGAATCAAGGGTATGCCACAAGACTGAATTGATTCTAAGAATTTAATACAGATGTCACGCTTTAATTTAAAATTTGGTTCAAAATTCATCATACAATTCTGATTTTTCCTTTGTCGGGCCCAAAAAAATCAAAATTGAACTGGTTTGAAAAATTCTACGCCAAGAAAAAAATCTGAACTAGAAAATAGAGCTTGACCCGAAAATAGTGCCGCGCCTAATTTCCGTTTCGTAAACGGTCGTTGCCACTTTTGACGGTCGCTGCTGTTTTTTTTTCTTCTTCTTGATTGAAACAGATTTTCTTGATACACGCTCATATTTCCTACCAGCCAATCAAAACGCGCGTGTGACAACACATAACCAATCAAAATTCGTGTGATGTCACAGTCGTGTTTACATACTCTCATCTACACACAGCTATTGACCAATGCGAGTGTGCGTACTATCCTAATCATTTTATAAATAATAATAGAAAATAAAGACAAATCGACATATCATAATTCCCTTCGTTAATGCCGCTGAAAAAATCACTCCTGAGAATTTTCCGGCCAGTAACAGCACCTCGCCAGCCAGTGTTGACAAAATTAGTATAGGTAATTCCATGATTTCGAGTGCCATTTAGAATAAATTAAGCACGAATAATTTTTTTCAAGGACGAACAAAATACTTATTAATAATTTACATGAAAGAATTCGAGATGGTTAAGCAGAGGCAGCGAACGTGTATCACGCATTCAAGCAAAAGCTGCGCCATAAATTGCGCCCTCCAGGGCTCGCATTTGATTGGATATCTCTGACTTTGTTTGTTCACTGACCAATCAGAATGCTTGCTTTTCTGCACTGTTACTCACGTTTACCTGAAAACTTAGCCAATTAGAATGGAATAATTTTTTTCATGTATATTATTAAAAGGGAAACCAAAGACATACCTGAACTCGAGCAAAGGGTTCGATGATTCTGCTGAGATTTTGCTCCAGAAGATTGTCATACAGAGCATCTAAGTGAGTCTTAAATATAACGAACAAGGATTAAGCATTACACCGGGGTTTTGATTGGCCAAAATACTGGGAGAAAAACATCTTGTCATTTTCTTATTTTTAAGGAAACATGGATGTGTGTTTAAACCTGGTTCATACGTGCGATCAAACTGCAAACAAAAAGGACTTGATTCGTATTTGAACTTCCGTAAAGCAAATGCAAACGCGACAACGCCGAGCCGGAAATCAACAAAATATTTTGTTTCAAATGCAGTTACATCTGGTCGCCAGGAAGGAACGAAAAATGCCATTACCAGAACTCCCTAGAGTGTAGCACGGGGTATTACCGGACGGTCATCCATCCGTGTATTAACCCCAACAGGACTTAACTTCGGTGGACAAACGAAAATCGGTGTTTTCCCTTGGGATAGCCATACCCTATCACGTGAGGTCATGTCTACCAAGATAGCGTCCAAACACTGAAATCGTATGGCATCACGATCGATACCCGAGGGCTATCACACGAGTCTGACACACCGATGCGTTCTCCTTCACCGAATTTCGAATGACGGCTTGACAGAGATCTCTGGAAATGAAGTTTCTTTTATGTCACGCGAAGCGATTGTTAGGAGGGGAAAATTAAAGAAACGTCTCTGCACCGAACTGATATCATATCCTTTCTCAACAAGTTTTACCTCAAAATGCAACGTCACGCTAAAAAGTCTGGAAAACAGAATCGAGTGTAATAGTGCGATCTTTCTCTCACCCTTATTATTGGATCCTCAGTCAACTCTTGCTTGAAGGTATTGAGAGCCTAGGAAGTGGGAAGAAAGAAAAAGGAACAGGATGCTTCATAAGCTGGTGTATAAGCTTAATGTGCAGCATGATCGGCGCAAAAGTTTTAAACTACTCGCGGTCAGTTTTCTCTTCCACCTCCGTAGCCTGGAAGGAATTCCTCTGCGTTCCTCTGGCTCGGTGCAAAGAAAATACAAACAGCCGAAAAAGATCTGAAAAGGTTCCGTGAAACAAATTGCAAACACTTTTTCAAGGTCATACGAAAGTTGCTCTAATCGAGATTCTTTAAGTGTCCCTGACTGTTGAGTTGTCCTTTCGCCCATTGCATGCCAAGGGCACTTTGAAAACCGCAAGCAATGGAATGCATGTAGGCTATCAAATTCGCCTTTGTAAGCGTGCTTCTATTGATGATACGACAAATGATAGGGGACGAATAAGTAAGATCATTAATGAATAGATTGAACAAAAGAGGTCCCAATATTGATCCTTGGGGAACATCATGATGGATTGTTTTCCAGTCGGAGTAGGTGTTCCCGATCTTAACTCTTTGTAATCTATCACACAAATAAGAGCGAATGAGGTTCACTGCGCTTTCAGTAAAGCCATAAGCTTTCAACATGGAAATAAGTAGGCTGTGAGATATAGAGTCAAATGCCTTTGATAAGTCCACTGCAATGGCAAGACAATGATCCTTATTATCCAGAGAGGCTGTGAAATCATCAGACAGAAGCGATCCTCAGATTTATCGCGAGAAAATTTAAGGACGGTGCCTACTAATTAAAGGTATTTTTGCCCCGGTGTGTGATTATGCAAGAAATGCAGATCTTAACAGGTGTTATTGAAATCCAAAAAGAAAATTGGGGGTAACCACGCATTTTTCAAAGATAATTCATGAAAAATATTTGTAAAAAGCTGTAAAATACAAAGCAATGTATGGCATTCTTTCTCAAATTGAAACTTAATTATCTCTCAAAAATGCACGGTTACCCCCAATTTTCTTTTTGAATACTAAGAGTACTTACTAAGATCTACTTTCTCCGGATAGTTTTAAACCGCGCAAAAATATCCCTGTATTAGTAAGCATCCGCGATAGGAAATCCGAGTGTCTGGAGATGCGCAGAACGTATGCGCAATAACAATAGTAGGCACCGTCCTTAAGCAATTTTTGTCTCTTATATAAACCGACTTCCACGGGATTCGAAGCCATGACCTCTGCGATTCCGGTGCAATGCTTTTCCAACTGAGCTATGAACTGAGCCACTTAGCTGGGAACAAGTTTAATTTGTTGAGCTCATGTGTTCCCGTGAAAGGACCCGATGAATGAAAGAAATGAATATAATCTGAAACGCGGGTTAGAGGTGGTTTGCAACCAACCTCAAGAGACACAGATAACAATGCTGCAATGAACAATTGCCGGTGGACAAACAAAAAGGAGTTAATTGATGGGAGATCTTTCAGTTCGTCCACCAACATGGCGGTGATGACGTAACATGAAAACCACCAACAGATGAAAGGGCAGATATAAATATAAAGTTAATTATACATATATTTCAATCACATTAGAGTAAATGATAAGTTGAACTGATCTAGCTGCATGGGGTCTACAGAAGGATGAAGGTAAGCTTAGCACCAAAAAGAGTACCTGCTGAAATTCTGAAAGGGACCTATTGTGACTTGCATTGGCTATGCTCTTCATTGCAACCAGCTGCAAAGCAACACAAGGTCATCGATTCAGTGAAATTTCATGAATTATACAACAAAATCACTGTCTGTAAGGATTTCCATTTCGGCGCATCGTCTTGGGAATCTCATGAGAGGTTCCTTTTAAGCAACTTTCCCGACAAGCCTGTCTTTTTTCTCCGTGGCTAACAACCAACGGTGACTTCCAATTTCTGGACATACGTCAAAAGTCGTTAAGATGGCACAAGCCCTTAAAGTGCCTATCACCTCAACACACTTTTCCACTCTATCCTCCGAAATCCTCCCAAATAAATCGTGCCGTTTTAGAGCCTTTTTATTGAAAACTCACTTTTTTATTCCCTTTGAAAGAGGGGAAAAGTGGTCACAGTTTGATCGACGACCGAGCAATGAAGGGGAATGGGTTCGGTACTGCAGGTTGTCGACGCAAACTACTTTGCATCGCTGTTTTCAAGGAATAGGCAATTTTCGAAATATCAACATTCAGCTTGATAGCAAGGCAGAGGGAAAAAAACAACAGAAACAAGTTGCAATGAATGTGAAAGATATCAACATATCATTCCCTTTTCTTTGTCTTTGTCCTCTGAACCTCTCTTTCAAGCTGAATTTAATATATCGAAAGTGGCCTATTTAACAAATCGAAAGTGGTTCAGAGTTGTCTGTACTCGTATCGATAACGATATTCGTCATCACAGTGGTCAAAATGTTGTGGACTCACGAGGTGCAGCCGAGAGTGAACCACTCTCGATTTGTTTTTTACCACAATATTCAACGCCAAATAAAATTTCTATTTCAGAGCGTGACCAAGATCATGACACAAAAAAGAGCAAGCGTGGTCTATAACTTTCTCAAAATATGATTGGTTTATTTCCCAAAATGGGCGTTCTTGATTGGCTATTACAATGCGTGACACATTGACGCGAGCAGCGTTGTTCAGACTCTAATCGACAACGGCAAATTAGCCAATCAGATTGCGAGGTTACAAGCAATAGCCCTTTCATGGTTAGTTTTTCTCATTTGCATTACAGTATAATCTATCATGTATGTGAGACAATTTCGGGCTATTTTGTAGTTTTAACCCCAAATTGCGTCGCATCCACGTTAGATTACATTGTAATGCAAATAAGAAAAACTAACTGAGAAAAGGGCTATTGTGGTAAAATTTCACAATTCAAAGCAGTCTGTGACGTCAACCAGGTATGAAACCGATGCCTCTTCCTTGCGCGATCGTAGATCAACTTACAACTAGCTTTTCCTCTTTTTACGAGCTTCTAAACCAGCGACTTTGAAGGAGAGGGAGTTGAGAGAAGCAAATAATTAGTGTTAGACAAGTGCACAAAATTGTTGAGCGGAAACGGTTTCTTGAGGCGATGGACACTTGAAACAAAACCCGAATCCCCAATTTAATGTTGACTTCATGGGGAGGCTACCGAACGAGGGAGGGAGGGGGAGGGTGGAGGGAGTGGGGAGGGGGAAAGGCCGAATGGCATATTGCGTACATAAACTTCTTCCGTCGCATACCGAGATTTCTAATAAAATTGATTAACTTATTTTTCATTCAACCCTTTTTGACCCTTTGTTTTGAAGACGCTCCACTGAAGACTGCTCAAAGGAAATAATATACTTCAGTTCAACAGCAGAAAGAACACAGAATGCAGAATTAGGAGCCGACAAAGCGTAGAGTAAATTTGTAGTGTTAAGTGCAATATTCTGAAGGCCAAACCGGCTACAGTATTTTCAGTAGCTCTCCAATGCAAATGCCCATTGTCATTTTGTTTATGTGCAAATCAGACCAACTAGCCTCGTTCTAAAGTAACATCCTTTTGCATTTTGTCCGTGCTAACGAGGCTAGTGGGTCTAATTAGCACAAAGAATATTTTTGGCCGCCATTTATGGATGCGGTCTATATAATGTACCTGGGATCCAGAGTATCTCAGCGCCAGTTTTCCACTTATGATTGATTGGACATCATCTGGACTGCAAAATAAGGGAAAAAATCACGTTTAGCATTCATTTATTACCTCATAAAAATACAAGAGACCTTAAAAAGTAAAGTCACTTCTTACGAGCCAGAAGGCCCATCAGGCCGGCGCTGATCTCCGGTTTCAGTAGCATGAAGCGACTAGGAGTATTTATACTCCCCCTGGATGGGATGCTAGTCCATCGCAGGGTTACCCCCAGCATTACGCCGGTACCCATTTATACACCTGGGTGGAGAGAGGCACCGTGAGAGTAAAGTGTCTTGCCCAAGAACACAACACAATGTCCCCAACCAGGACCCGAACCAGGACCACTCGGTCCAGAGTCAAGCACTCTAAACATGAGGCCACCGTGACTCCCAGACAAGAGACCTTATCGAGCTAGAACTCACTGAACATAGTGGTGTATTTGAGAAAATTTGCTTAATACATGTATCGGTACATGTTTACAACCCGGGGGGGGAGGGGGGGGAACCCCATATGGAACAGACGGGGATGCTCGTCGGAAATGTTTAATTTAACCCCTAAAGGAGACCGGCTGTGCGTGGCTGATGCTTGTTGTGACCCCTAAAGGAGACCAGTCTGGGCGTGGCTTAAGCAAATTTTGACCCCTAAAAACAAGTTAAAAAGAAAATTTGACTTCTGTTTCTCTTCGCGTAATTCTGTGTTTCTTCGTAGAACCCTAAACGAAAACTTGGCGGCTTAAAATATTGGCGCGTTGCCCGGAATACCCTAAGTGAGACCAAAGTCCAAAATTTACACCCCTAAGCGAGACGACGAGCATCGTCGTCTGTTTCATATGGGATCCCCCCCCCCCATTCGCCTTCCACCAATGTGGCCCGGGATCGATTTTCCGGAATCAACGCCATACATGTATGTGGATTGAGTTTGTTGGTTCTCTACTCTCCCCCTAGAGGTTTTCTCCCGGGTATTCCGGGTTTCCTCTCTCCTCTAAACTTGTTCTGATTTCAGTTGATTTGTAGTCTCGCCGGTTAGTACAGCACTCATGCTCGGCTAAATAACCTTGAGACTTAAATAAAGTGATTCTTGTTAAGAAAGAGCCTTGAAGTTCTTATGTTCCGTTTAAACACTTCCAACGTTTGCATGAGCATGTGTCCCACATTTTTTTTGTAG